>NC_139697.1:57533527-57611027 GCF_964188405.1 Protomyctophum parallelum
CCGTTGACAGCTGAGAATGGGAAAATGTAGGTGGGAATGTAACGCTATTAGACCAATATTGACTCTTGCAGTTTTTTCTCTCACAAATAATATCACACCATAGACACGTATACACTAGTACACAATGTGTGTAAATGGGGAAGGTACACTATGTCCTTTGTTCAAGTGTGATTCTGATTATAGATTCTGTTTCAAAAACCATATAAAATGTATATTAGAAGAATTTACATTCTGCAGACATTTTGATTAATTCGGCAACTCAGAATGTTGTTGTGTTACGCGGTCTGCTGATAACAGTTGAGTAAGAGTTTGTTTTTGAATATTCTTTTTAATTGACGGTGGCTGCAGAATAAAAAAGACAAGAAAAACGAAATAAATAAAATGCCCGCATATACAGAACATCAAGCAGCAATCCTGCAATTTTGTGATTTGAATGTGATTCAAAATCCAACAAAGGGAGCCTATATATGTGCTGGCTGGGTATAGCCCTAGCTGGCTCTTTCTCTCTGCACGGATGAGGTCACACGCCACAGAGCAGGACCTGCTGGTTACTGCACCTTTTATTATGGGCTGATGATTGAGCTCGCAGGAGAGCGTGGGAGGTGTGAGCAGACTGCAGATCTGGGCACCAGAAGAGGGTTTTTTCTTCCTTACAAAACGATGTTGTGACTGGGTGAGGGTGTGACCAACCCAGGCTCTATCCCATTCTGACCTGAGATCAGATTCACACGAGGTTTCCGCCGGACACACGCTGGTCTGATGAACCCATTCTGACCTGAGATCAGATTCTAAAAATGTCAGTCATTCTTCGATTTTTCAAAAAATAGCAGACCTACAAGCTCGTATCGCGCCACTCGGTGGCGCGATATGAGCTTGTAGATCTGCTATTTTTCAATAGCTAAAGCATAACATGATGCCAACACCAAAATGGGTGCCCGGTCAGAATGGGCTATTCACCACGGCTTTTGTGATTGGCATAGCGGAATGTTTTGATTCCTATAGTTCTCCAAGATCGAGCAGAGCAGCCGATGGCACCGCGAGGAATAAGAGCCACGGTGAAACCCATTGGACGATATTTCTATAATCTTGAAGCGGCGACTCGAGACAGAGAAAGGAACAGGAGAGATAAAAAAGCTGCAAGAGATAAAGGGAGAGGTTAATGGATGGATCTGTGTACACACAGTACAGTATGCTGTATTACTGCATAGATATGTATAGGCTATATTATTTCAGAGTCTGTCCAATTCCCATGCAGGCATTATCGTGAAACACTGTATTCGTCTATTGCTTGCTCTGTTTTCCAAATCTTCTACACAAGAAATGAATGCTGTGCTCACAAGTCGTGGGATTTCAAGCATTACTTACTACTGTACATAGCTACTTAACTGTATTTATGTGGCAGTGTATAATGCTCCAGCTGTGGGTCAAGATGTAAGTAAATTACACTGGATTGAGAGTGGGCAAAGAGTGGACAAGATTTTACATAAATCAGTCTTCCAACATTACACCGATATGGAACATTGCCAGTGGATTTATGGCTTTCAGTGCACATGGGAAAAGGATGTAATTAGACAGTGCAGTCAGGCTCTAATCATGAACGTTCCACTTCTGATCTCTCTCTAAAAAGAATAATAATACATACATAATTCCATGCTTGTTAAAAGTAGGCTACATTTAATTTTAAATATTTACTGTTCAATTCCTCACATGCAGGCTCAACTAAACATAATCATGAATCTCATTAGAGAGGTCAGAGTTTTGTACAGTATGTATTTAAATGGTAAATGGTGCATTTATATAGCGCCTTTATCCAAGGCACATTGCATTACATTCACCCATTCACACACACACTACATACACTGATTGCGGCAGAAGCCATGTAAGGCAACAACCAAGCACATCAGGAGCAATTTGGGGTTCAGTGTCTTGCCCAAGGACACTTTGACACTATATAGACAGAAGGAGCCGGGATTTGAACCGCTGACCCATGGATCATTGGACGACGTGCTCTACCTACCACAGTCTCCCCGTGGTAACTGCAGTGGTAATGCCATTATGATTTAATTCAACCATAGCCCAGATTATGAGACACCTGGAAAAGCGCCCCCTTTCATCTGTTATCGCCCCCCTGCTTATCTTTTATGTCCTTTTATCTTTTATCTCCATTTATCTTAGTAAGCGTGGTGTGATACTATAGCATTGATCAGCAAAAGGACAGTGTCATCCCTGGCATCACTGTGTCTGCCTGGATGTCCCGTTGTAGATCAAAGAGCGGGGTCACTTTCTTGGAGCCGGGGATGAAGGGGTTCACAGGGCGGCAGACAGACAGGTGCAGGACTCACACCTCTGTCTCCTTTGGTTTGGAGTACACTGTGTAATTATAATACGCTGCCACTGAGGATGCCAGCGTCCTTTTCATTCAACCCTTGATCCCATTCTGACCTGAGATCAGATTCATACGAGGTTTCCGCCGGACACACACTGGTCTGATGAACCCATTCTGACCTGAGATCAGATTCTAAAAATGTCAGTCGTTCTTCGATCTTTTCAAAAATAGCAGACCTACAAGCTCGTATCGCGCCACTCGGTGGCGCGATATGAGCTTGTAGATCTGCTATATGGTTATTTATCCATGGACGGCCAATTGAGAGCAAGCTTTTCAATGATACTCGGACATGATATTGCATATACTGTCACGCCCACACCAGTGTGAGCGCACCTGCACCAGGTTCCACGCTGAGTAGCCAAGGCTACTTATTGTCTGCCGCTACCCATTGTTCTCTGCCTGCAGATCAACCCAGTTTACCCTAGGTTAGCACGCCGTTATTCTTGAACCTGTCATTCAGCCTGTTATTATTATCTGACCTTAGCCTGTCCCTGGTTATCCCTTGCCTGACGCCTTGTACCTTTGCCTGTTCCCAGAACCACTGTGTATGGACCCGGACCGAACTCTGACTCTCGACTTGCCTAATCCCTATCGGAACCGACGCCCCACGGACAGCCTTCCAGGAATCCTGACCCACGCTTTGCCTACCTACTACGCCTCTGCCTTTTCCCCTTGAACTTTAATAAAACCCGTTAAAGGTTTGCTGTCTGCTTTTGAGTCCTATCCTTTCTGGTGCCTGACATATACACACACCTGTCCTGTATCTCTAATCTGAACGTCGAAAAGCTTCATTTAAGCCTCTGCAAAATATTAGTTACACTGACACCTACACTAATAATGTACTTTCTTCCGAAAGAAAAGTGTTGAAGGAAGTGGTTTAAAAAAAAAACAGAAAAATTAGTTGAACAACATTTGTGTTTTTTTTTTTTCTGTTTCCTACTTGGTCCAACAGCATGTGTGTGCACACCATGTATTGCTGTTGTATTGCTGTATTGTTGTGCTTTGGCAATGTAAACGTATGTTTTCTCACGCCAATAAAGCCCTTTGAATTGAATTGAAAATTGTGTGCACAACAGTGACACTTGGTGGTGAAAGAAAGGTACTTCCGTGCTTAGGCAGACAGACACAGAGACAGACATACACACATTGCTGCGTGTATAAGTGGTTAGCGCCACTCAAAAATATGTTTTAGTACCATCACCTGGCCTAATGGGCCCGGATGGTTAGCTCAACCGTCTGGGCACCTAGGCTGCCAAACCAGCCTCTACGGCTTGCCACAGGTTGGACTCCCGAGCCAGGTTGGACTCCCGCGCCCGTCGGCCTTTGCCACGTGTCATTCCCCATCTCTCTCCCCCTTCCTGTCTGACTGTTCCCTATCGATAAAGGCATACAAAGACGTTTCTTTTGTTTCCCTGCGCCTGTACCTGGGGCACGATTGATTCGCGAAGCCATTAGAAGCGACAATGACCCAAGGTGTATGCTGGAGCCTGCAGCCCAAAAGAACAGAGAAAAACTGTGATGGACTGTCAGGTAGGAAGAGATAGACAGTCAAGTGAGTGGCATGGAGAGACTTGGTGATTGATAGGGATAAAGAATGCATGTGATGGCTATGACAAACTGGAGAGAGAGAGAAACACACGCACACACGCACGCAGACGGTGTAGCTGTCCCCCACATGCTAGACAGGTGACAGTAGCCCTGACTGACAGCATGGCAGCCATGGCTCTGCTGTATCCACTTGCTCGTTCTCTCAAACACCTGCAGCTAGCTGTCCATATACACACTGTGGGAGGTCGGGTGGGAATCAGGAGTCAGAATGCAGTATCAAGGGTTTGACACACGGTGGCGCCCCTTGTTTTATTTCAGATAATGTCAGACAAAAGTCAATATCACATCAGATTATGCATGAGATAACATTCTTCCTTGAAGTCAGGCCTCCTTGGATTGGATCGTCACTGCAGAGGATGAGAGGGGTGTTAGCAAGCGGTCGGTCAGAGCACAAGGTAAGTACAGGGTTGGGGCCTGAGACTCCGGTCTATAGGCTATCTACCAACTAGACTTTTCTATAACTTTCCTCTTCTTCTTTTCCAGGGTCCAGAGGGTGCCAGGAGGCTCCCCCGGAGGTAGGTACGATGTTAGGTAGTATTCTCTATCCACAGGTCACAGAAGAGTACTTTTGAGTAGAAGTACTCTGATACATTTGGGTGAGTAATCAGAGTAAAAGTACTTGGTTCGGGACCGGGTGAGTGTGTAACCTAGGGTCCCTTAGGCTCGTCCAACAGGTAGGTACACAAGCATTTATACTCTGATTTCTCTCTATATACTGGGGTCGCCGTAGAGGTACGTCAAAGGCAGCCAGTGGGTTAACAGAAAAGAGCACTATATTTCTAATCACAGTCTCGGTCTTCTTTCACCGGAGTAAGGCGGGGCTCTCGCCAACTTAAAGTCTTTTAAGGGTTTAACTGAACACAAACGGCCTGTCTTCGTTCACAGGGTTAAGGTGACTAGAATATGCTTTCTTCGATAAACATCAACAAGGTCTTCTTCTTTCACAGTCTTCAGGGTTAACGTGACACAGTTAACGATATGTCTTCTCTTCAGTAAACATCAACAAGGTGCTTTTCTTCATTCACAATTCTTATTATTATCCTTAGCTTCTCAAGCGTCTGTAAGTGCCTCTTCTTAGCCAAACGTGTGATAGTGAGAGAACAGTTGTCTTACTGTGACCTTAACGTGCGGTGGGCTGCCAGTCGATACGAGGGTCCCGTCTTCTGCTACTCGTCCCCGAACCGAGTCAGGTGGGTTTCCAGGTATATGTGCGGCTTTTCCACTCAAGACAGAATTGAGTTGCGGTACAAACAATCAAACAGTGAGGTTAGATAGTGTCGAGGGATCCGGTACCGAGAGGAGTGTGGACTTACCATCCAGCGCCAAGCTGCCGACATACACTGTCCGAGCGTTCTTGGGTGAACCAGCCAGTGTCAGGGCTAAGTTCAACTGGCGTTTATAAAGGGCGCGGCTGACAGGTTGCGGCTGTCGCTGATTGCTAATCGGGCGGCGGCCGCATTAGACGCAGCTGGTGTAGGATTGCACTGGGGTAGTAGATGGCGTCTATGACACGTCCGTGGGCGGAGCGCGTCGGCGATTGTCTGGTTGTCATAGGAACGCGTCCATTATTCTGGTGGTATTGTGGCGAGGCTCCACAACATGCATGCCTATCAGTACTTACATGGCCATGCACAGAATGCATACACACACACACACACTACACACACACACACACACACACACACACACACATGAGAAATGCACACACAAGCATGCAGTACACTCGTGCATGCTAACTTGCGCTCTTTCTCGCACGCACGCACGCACACAGTCACACACACACACACACACACACACACACACACACACACACACACACACACACACAAACACACACAGTCTCTCACAAACTCCCCTTTCCCACTTTGTCCAGGCTATTCGTTTTTAATGGTGCTTTTCCACTGTACCAGGCGACAAACTTTTCAACTAGCTGAAATGAATCAATATTGAGCAACTCCATGGCCTACTTCCTGCCTAGAATGTTATCAGAAATGTTGGACTATAGAGCGTCGCAGTCCCTCCCCCTTTCAGAACGACGAGTGGCCCAGGAAATGAAATGAAATTGTCCGCGGCGTAACTGTCTTTAAATAAATACTTAAAGAAAATCCTATGGGAGAAATGCATTGCATTTCATTTCCTGGGCCACTCGTCGTTCTGAAAGGGGGAGGGACTGCGACGCTCTATACATGTGAAATAGAGATTGCTTCCAGACGCCATTGTTCTTTACCACTCTGCTATGTGGCAGGATGGATGTTGTTATGACAACCAGTTACATTGAGGGGGTTCTAATCTGTCTGCAGTATACAAAACAAAGATACCAAAAATGTCGCTGTCAGGTGGAAACCCTAGGCTGTACTCCAAAACTGTGATTCCAGGAAATGGGGGAGAAAAAAGCAAGCTTATACCATTATTGTGTGGCAATCAGCCTTTAACCCTAATGTAGCTATCCATGAGGCCTATTAATTACCAAAAACATGTATTCATTTGTAACTGGTGGTCTGACATGTTTTATTATAACTCACAACATACTTGACTTCAGACTTACTGCCCACCTTTTTCTGAAGCATATCAGTACGGAGGAAGCCTTTGGAGACTATTCTCATTCTGTAATGGCCCATATCTTCTGTTTCTGTAACGTGAGGCAACTTAATGTACACGACTACACGTACATTCCCTGGATGTGACGCTAGTATGTCCCAGCCTGGTACTTATCCTCAATCCAACCCTTGATGCTGAGTGCCAAGCAGGGAGGCATTGGGTACCCTTTTTAGTTACTTGGCAAGGGATTGAACCGCTGACCTGACAATCTCACACTTTGAAACTTATTCTGACCTGAGATCAGATTCATGCGAGGTTTCCGCCGGACACACACTGGTCTGATGAACCCATTCTGACCTGAGATCAGATTCTAAAAATGTCAGTCGTTTTTTTAGATTTTTCAAAAATAGCAGACCTACAAGCTCGTATCGCGCCACTCGGTGGCGCGATATGAGCTTGTAGATCTGCTATTTTTCAATAGCTAAAGCATAACATGATGCCAACACCAAAATGGGTGCCCGGTCAGAATGGGTTAAGATGGGTAATCTAACACTATTACAATTTCAGTGTGCTGTTATTTTTTTGTCAAAGTTATGTTCATGTTGTCTTTCTGTGTATTTTAAAGCATGCATTTTAAACCATGTATGTATGAAAATCATCTAGTCTAAAATAGTCCCTGTGTGAAAGATTTAAGAGCAAAATTCAAATGTCTAACATTGAAGTTCAATAACAATTGAATGACTGTAAACAAATGCTAAATAAACAAAGTAAGCATTTAGCCTACAGGACAATTGTCTATGTGTACGATATGGCCGAAGCTGTGAATAGACAAAGTCTTATATGTGGTATGGCCCTTTTAAAGTATGTCCACAATGCAGTTTGCTTTCACCACTGCTGTGTATTCTCTGTATTCCAAAGGTGCTCCTTTGTTTGAATCTTTGGACTGATAGGGGATGGCAGGCAAGGTGAATAATAAATAATTCTCTCCATTTCTTCAAAAAACTGCTGTCAAAATGCCCTTGAACAAGTTTACTTCAAGATTAGAAAGGCATTTGTGAGCATTTACCCTCATGGGGTGCCATTCCTGACTCATAGAATCCATGCATAAAATTACAAAGGAAATATGCTACCTGTTCATGATAATTATTTATCAGCAAATTCCCTCTAGCATTCTTTTTAAAGCGTTGTATGTGTTTAAACACATTTTATGCCTTACATAATGCACTTTGAAATGCCTTTGTGAATTAAATGTGCTATACAAGTAAACTTGCATTACCTTACACTGTAGCCATTCTATACCGTTAAATCCAGAGTGTTGAATTAATTGGTATAAAACTATGCAGAATTTGGCTGTGAGGAGGCTTCGGTTTCCAATGTCCTTCTTGATAAAATCCAAGGGATATACAAGTTGAACCACTTAAGCCCCATTGTATGACAATGGGCTCTTGTAGATATTTTTAATATTTTTCCAAAAATATAGACCTTTTTAATGTTTGCCCAAAAATGGTCACGAAGGTTAAATGTCTGTTGATGTGTTTCAGGTACCATATAAGGCTATAAGGCTATAAGGCTGCTCCAATAAACAGAACAAAACAAACAAAGTACAATTCAATCACAGGCTGAATTCATTCAATGGATGGATGCGTGGGTGGATGGATGGATGGATGGATGGATGGATGGGTGGATGGATGGGTGGAGGCACTGGGGAGACACTGGGGAGGTACTGGGGAGGTACTGGGGAGACACTGGGGAGGCACTGGGGAGACACTGGGGAGACACTGGGGAGGTACTGGGGAGGTACTGGGGAGACACTGGGGAGGTACTGGGGAGGTACTGGGGAGACACTGGGGAGGTACTGGGGAGGCACTGGGGAGACACTGGGGAGACACTGGGGAGGTACTGGGGAGGCACTGGGGAGACACTGGGGAGGTACTGGGGAGGTACTGGGGAGACACTGGCGAGACACTGGGGAGACACTGGGGAGGCACTGGGGAGGCACTGAGACACTGGGGAGGCACTGGGGAGACACTGGGGAGACACTGGGGATGTACTGGGGAGGTACTGGACATTTCATATCACACACACCATGATTCCCTTTTTCTTTTCTTTTTTTTGCCCAGGGTCCACAGAGATGTGGTCCGCGGTCCGGTCATGGACTGCGGTCCGCCAGTTGAGGACCCCTGGACTATACTAACTGAATTATTATCCAATATCCAATTTGACCAGTGATTGTTTCCTGCTCCGTTCCATCTCAGCTAGAAGCTTGCATGGTGGTGTTGATAAGGCTCTTTAGCTCTGAAAGTGATTTCCCACTCACACAACCAAATGACTCATTAACATAAATGGTTGCCGTCCAGCAGAAACCTTGTATCTCTCTCTATATATTTTTCCCTCCATAATTTGTTGAGCATATAGTAGCAAGGATATATCCAATTAATATACTCACAGCGCATTGCGCTTGAGAATAATACAAAATACACATACTGTATAATGACCAAAGTAATGACGCCACATTTGAAGTGCTTAAATCTTTGTGTGGGTTTTATAAATATTTCACTTGAAAGTATTAACAAGCACTTGAAAATTACTACATTGGATCCATTGGGGAACATACAGTATTACATTTTTTCCGGTTTGGACGTACAAGTTTTCGACCTGACAGTATTGAAATACAGGATACAAGCCTTATTCATATTGTGCGCCATATACACTTATTATTTTTGCACAAATAATCATGCTGAGTGTATAGGTCCATGAATCCTTATCTAGGCCAGCAGGGCTTCTTTCTCCGCCTCTGTCAGTAATTATATTTTATATTATATTATATTATATATATTCATATTTTAGTTTGCATTCTGTTGATGTGCAATCACCGCTTAAATAAGCATGTTTACAGCCATAATGACATACAGATGCATCCATGCACATCTCATTTCTCACTACAGTGCTGTTCAACCAGTCTGCATCGAACCATGTTAATATACAATATATCCTGTTATTTACTATATTATGATATTATTATTATTATTATGATATTTCTTTCACTTAACAACCTACAACCTGTATACTATATTACTTTATTGACCAGAGTCCCCCAGAGGCTACTCTACTGTACCACCACCCCCCCTTCCCCCTACACCAAATGCCCTCTCTGAAAATAGAAAATAATAACAGTACAGTAGCTCTTGTCCAGTGCTAAGAGCTAATTACATTTCTTGAAAAAAAAAGATCAGTTTTGTGCATGCAGACAATATGCATGAAATGCATGGAGTGTACTCTGTGTGTGTGTGTGTGTGTGTGTGTGTGTGTGCGTGCGTGCGTGCGTGCGTGCGTGCGTGCGTGCGTGCGTGTTGCATTCTGTATCTGCAAGGTAATGAGAACAGAAATAATTAAGGTGTATAGGCAGGGTAAAACAGGGGACACGTCACACAAATCAATACGCTGACGTCCCACCGTTATTGACGCTATAACCTTTGACTGCAGGCCAATTCAGAGAGCTGTGATTAGATGACCGTCCCCTGGGTATAGAGAGAATGAGTGGCATGAATGCACAAAAGCTTCTGCTTAGTTTGACTCATGCATGTGTCCCAGTTTGCCATCTTCATTTTCTGCATTCTACATTGATTGCTGGTCTGCCCAGATGTGGTTTTAATGGTAAAAGCTCAAGATATCATTATGATAGATCAGTGGGGCCACATATTATTGGCCAAGTTGGACCGGTTCTCCTACTACAGCCAGGGGACATGAGGACATACGTACAGTACACGCGGAGATTCCCGGTGGGAATGGTGCCTGTTGTGAGCACATGTTATGTAATGCACACTGTACCCATTGTCAGAGTTGTATAACTACAAAGTACTTGATGGCCAGGCTATCTTCATATACTAAGAAGGACACAGACCCACAGACAGACACACATAGAGATCTCCACATGGACATAAAAAGGACACGGAGCGACAGACAGACAGATACATACAGAGATCTCCATATATGGCATTGTGGAAAGGAGGAGGACTGAGTTAAGCAGTCACACCTGGCCTGAGTCAAACTATAGAACTGGACTCAGAGCTGGGTGTGGCTGTGCACCTGTTGTGCATCATGGACTTGATTAAGGCACAACAGGATAAAGCAGTCATCTCCACAGACACTCAGAAGATAGTCTCTGTCCGGACAGTGGAGAGCCATCTGCTCTCCTGTGTATTAATATTGTCGTGAATTATTCCATGAACTGAGAGGAATAAAACAGCCTACTTGAAACCAACTGCCTGTGTCGTGTCCTTCCCTGGGTTGTGACTAGCTTTGTCACAGGCATAAAAAAGCACACAGACCAATGGTTCATTGTTCTTGCCATGTCTTTGTATATATTCAATCTTTTTATTTATAATAGTGCTGTGCCTGAGCTGTTTTTCTTTTCTTTATTTTCTTTTGCTGTTTGTTATGTTCTTGTGTAATGTCTGTTTGTTGTCCTTAAATTTGTTAACCCATTCTGACAGGGGACCCATTTTGGCGTTAGCATCATGTTATGCTTTAGCTATTGAAAAATAGCAGATCTACAAGCTCATATCGCGCCACTCGGTGGCGCGATACGAGCTTGTAGGTCTGCTATTTTTGAAAAATCGAAGAACGACTGACATTTTTAGAATCTGATCTCAGGTCAGAATGGGTTAATCAGACCAGTGTGTGTCCAGTGGGAAACCTCGTATGAATCTGATCTCAGGTCAGAATGGGTTACATTTGTTAAAACCAATAAATATACTTTATAAAAAAAGCACACAGACGGACAGATACAGAGATCTCCATATGGGCATAAAAGGGACACAGACCGACAGATGGATAGATATGGAGATCTGAGGGTTTATAGATAGACCCGGGCGACCAGCAGAACCCCCTTGGGCCCTCCACAATACGCACAGCACGTTTCAATTTGATCGGTCGGATGGTTCTGGAGATATGCCGGGGACAAATGGACACATACACGCACGCACACACACACGCACGCATACCCACACATACACACACACACACACACACACACACACACACACACACACACACACACACACACACACACACACACACACACATACACACACACACACACACACACACACACACACACACACACACACACACACACACTCACTCACAGAGATTCAGTGCATTTGCAGATAGATCATTCTTAGTATTATTCGTTGTAGTAGTATTGCAATCTGGGAACCCACTTGGTTACAAAAAAAATAACTCTAGGCTTGTTTCAATACCTGAATAACAGGAAATCAGGCTCCCGTCTTGAGATATAGTATTATTGCAAACTGGGTGACCAATGGCCATATATAATGAATGGATAACTGGGGTATAGCGATGAACAAGAGGAGAGGAACTCAGAGGAGGCAGGCAGGAGGATATGTGGTTATTGGGATAATAAACAGGGTTTGGGAAGTACAACTCAATCACATGCGGAATTCAAGATGCCATTTCTTTGGCACTGTCTCAGCCATATGCACCTCTTGGCCCTCTTACTGTTCTTAGTCAGACGGACCTGAGTTGGCGCTGTACTTGGTGCACTGATCGCACTCTCTTTTCCCACAACACCAAATCATTCCACCGAAAATAACTGATACACAAGCACGCTGCGGCCCATTCCTCGTTGTGGCGTGTTGTGAGCTCGTAGATTAGATCGGTTATTCTCGGCGGATGTAGGGATACTATTTATATATACGGTATATATATTTTTCCCTCCCAAGTTCGTATTCTCTGAATAACTCCCACCCTCAGGAAACCGGCAAAGGTAAAAGAGGCTGGACAAAATGGCACTATAAACCCAAACTCTGCAACTTCATTCCCTGGTTACTTCAACCATCGAGTTGTCTTCTGTATTGCCGAAGATGCTGAATCAGTCAGTAGCCCCTTTTCTTAGTTTACTTTATGTACAATGAACGGTCAACTGTACGATCAGCTCCAAGGAGCTGATCGTACTGATCGGCTCCTGGAAGCCGACAGCATAGTGTCAGCAAGGGCCTTCTGTGTACACATCTCAGAGGACTTCACATGGGCCGCACGCACGCACGCACGCACGCACGCACGCACGCACGCACGCACGCACGCACGCACGCACGCACGCACACACACACACATACACACACACACACACTGTGTTTCAGTGAAAGTGGTTATGGTCTGTGTCCATTGGAACACAGGTTATTTTCTACATTTCCAAAAAAGTTACATCAGTACAAGGGTTCCACCCGACAGCGACGGTGTACATGCACCGATCCACTCCAAAGGCCTGTGTATGAATGAGGCAGCATCATACAATTTACAATTTACAATTTAGGCATTTAGCAGACGCTCTTAATCCAGAGCGACTTACATTTAAGCAAGAACAAAAGCATGGGAATACATCACATAAAAGCATTTATCATGAAACATGCGTAAGCTAAGAAAGTAACAGTGGAATATCTATATAATGAAACTATACTATACACTATACATATAAACTATACATATTTACTACTATGCTATACATATGTACTATGGCGTGCTATGACTATATACAATACAATTATAGTGCTGTCTACATAACATGCTATAAGTCTGTGTCAAATGCTATCTAAGCCAACAGAAATGCTATCTAAGGGGTTAGGGTAAGTGCTATGGGCCATGATGGAGTCTGAAAAGGTGGGTTTTCAGGCTACGGCGGAAGATTGGGAGTGATGCTGCAGTTCTGACTGCAATGGGAAGTGCATTCCACAGTTTTGGAGCCAGAAGGGAGAAGAGTTTGGGACGTGTGGAGCGTTGTCCCGGGGTTTTTAGTGAGGGTACTTCCAGTTTCCCTGCGTTGGCTGATCTGAGTGCGCGGGAGGGTTTGTAGGGTTCAATCATACTTGCAAGATATGGGGGAGCCATACCTTTGGTTGCTTTGAATGCCAGCATCAGAGTTTTGTATTCTGTGCGGGCAGCGACCGGGAGCATGTGCATGTGCATTGCAAGAGGATTCTATTATTTACTTGCTAATTAACCATTAGTGATCATCATTCCCTCCCACTCCCTCAAATGTCTATGGAGGTTCAGCTACAGTTCATGCCATTGCAGGTGCTGCAAATATAAAGCCCATTAGTTGGAAACAAAATGTGAGACATGGTCTGGATATATCTAAGTTTACTTTCATTTGAATTTTTTGTCTGCACGTGTCCAGACGATACGTTTACATTTGTTAGACTCATTGGAGGACATTCAGTCAACACATGTTTTCTGCATTAGACGAGCAAAGTGTTCAAGACATGTTCAATGTTCATGCAGTCAGGAATCAGGATACAAGGATATACTCTTTCCAAAAGGTCGATACTCTTGGCGTCACGGCCACATGTTGGCAGGCAGAGGCAATAAGAAACAAAAGAGGAGAAATCAATTATTTACCTCTTGTTAGATGAGAGAATGCAATCAAATTGGTTTAGTACATGAAGGAGAGCAAACAGGTAATAAGCATCACAGAGCAGGCACTATGGTTAAAGCGGCTAGGGGGAGTCTCGAGTTTCAAAATGACAGAGCAGACATGACGCAGGCCTGTGTAAAGACTAAAACCTGATTTATAGTTTGTCGTATAACGGTGGCGCATATAGAAAATAGCCAATCTATAAGCTCACAATGTGTCACAGAGGTGACACATTGTGCATAAGGATTCTGGTCATGCTGCCTCATTAGTCTGCTGTTACTGTATTTTACCGGGACAGACATGTAGGACAGAGGACAGACAGTAGGACAGACAGTAGAACAGACAGTAGGACAGACAGTAGGACAGAGGACAGACAGTAGGACAGACAGTAGGACAGAGGAGAGAGACCATTGAATTGGAAACTCTGAACAGAAGTTTCTGGGATGATTCGGTTCTGGGCCAATTTTTCCATGTTTCATTTAACCCATTCTGACCTGAGATCAGATTCATACGAGGTTTCCGCCGGACACACACTGGTCTGATGAACCCATTCTGACCTGAGATCAGATTCTAAAAATGTCAGTCGCTCTTCGATTTTTAAAAAATAGCAGACCTACAAGCTCGTAGCGCGCCACTCGGTGGCGCGCTATGAGCTTGTAGATCTGCTATTTTTCAATAGCTAAAGCATAACATGATGCCGACACCAAAATGGGTGCCCGGTCAGAATGGATTAATTTGAAGGATACAGAGATAGTATTTTATATAGACATAAAGATATCGACGCCCCACCAGGGCAGCTCATGCATGCTGCACATATATACATGATTGCAGAGGAATGATTGGTGCAGAGGAACCTTATATACACTGTAATCAGAGTGAGGCAGAGGAGACGGAGCACCTTCTCTGAGGTGGTGAGCGAAAGCCGACGAGCCAAAGGGGGCCAAATAAATATTTAACGGGGCAGATTAGTGCCTTTGAACCAGCAGGCTGGGCTCGGCTTCTCACACACTATATGCTCCTGTCTGGATTGGTCCCTTTATGTGTGTAAATGAAGAACACTATAGGTGCATTGACGTGTGTCTGTGCATGTGTGTGTGTGTGTGTGTGTGCGTGCGTGTGTGTGTGTGTGTGTGTGTGTGTGTGTGTGTGTGTGTGTGTCTGTGAGACTGTGAGTGTGCTCTGCAGTGTGTATGCACACATTGTCTTGGATGCGTCTTTGTGCACAGTGTGCCTGACTTGGGAGCTGATTGTTTGCCACGTCCCCCACGATACTCTCTGAATTGAGCAGCCGATCGAGGCCTGAGTGATCCTTACAACCCGCCACTCCCACAGAACAACGCCTCCGAGAGCCAAATTGTGAGATAACATCTATCTCCGCGGTACTAAGCACTGCTCCAAACCCTTTCATTACCATTCTGACCTGAGATCAGATTCATACGAGGTTTCCGCCGGACACACACTGGTCTGATGAACCCATTCTGACCTGAGATCAGATTCTAAAAATGTCAGTCGCTCTTCGATTTTTCAAAAATAGCAGACCTACAAGCTCGTATCGCGCCACTCGGTGGCGCGATATGAGCTTGTAGATCTGCTATTTTTAAATAGCTAAAGCATAACATGATGCCGACACCAAAATGGGTGCCCGGTCAGAATGGGTTAAGCACACGTGTTGTCATATTATTAATAGTATCATTGTGTCTCTCCTTCACAGCCTCATCATTGTAAGTGTGTCTGTCTGTGTGTGTGTGTGTGTGTGTGTGTGTGTGTGTGTGTGTGTGTGTGTGTGTGTGTGTGTGTGTGCGTGTGCGTGTGCGTGTGCGTGTGCGTGTGTGCGTGCGTGCGTGCGTGCGTGCGTGCGTGCGTGCGTGTGTTGGAAATTAATAGTGATGACAGGAATTGGCTGGGACCTTGTGGAAGAATGTAGTGCAATAAATGTTAACTAATACAGATTTGTGTGATGTACTTGCACGCAAATTGAACTACGTAAATAATCATGTGCAGACCAGATCCTTGGAGGTGGCATTAGGGTGACATTTAGTTAATTGAAAAGAGAAAAGACATTTTTATCTGGGGCCAGAAAGTCAAACTTCCTCTTCTCGAACAGAGAAGAAAGTGAGATATGGAAGGAAAGTGGCCTTGAGTAGAATGGAACTCAATGAATGTCTGTCTGTCTGTCTGTCCGTCCGTCCGTCCGCCCGCCCTGCCTGCCTGCCTGCCTGACGGTCTATTTTTACCTCAGTTTAGTCCTGCAGTGGTGAGACATGTAGTCAGTGGAAACTGATGCACCTGCATGCCTGTGTGTTTCAATACCATGCAGCTTTGGAACAACCCCCCCATATTAGAGCTGCTCAAACAATTAACATTTTCAAATCCCTTCTTGAAACACACAGCTTTTAATGTGAACTGATTTAAACCTTTTTAGAGAGAGAGAGAGAGAGAGAGAAAGAGAAGAGAGATGGGGTAGCACAGATAAATCAAAGAATGAGATCTACTGTATCTATGTCTGTCTGTCTGTCTGTCTGTCTGTCTGTCTGTCTGTCTGTCTGTCTGTCTGTCTGTCTGTCTGTCTGTCTGTCTGTCTGTCTGTCTGTCTGTCTGTCTGTCTGTCTGTCTGTCTGTCTGTCATGTCTTTATCTCCATCTGCCCCTCCATTTCAAGATTCAAGAGGGTTATTTACTTTGTCTTTTAGAATCAAAAACATACTGTAGTTATTGCCAGGCACATTTACATGTTCTGTACTAGGAAACAAAACAAACAAACAAACAAACAAACAGTAAAATGATAACCATGAAACACGGGATGCCTCGGGGGAGGCTGCGGCTCTAAGACACTCCAGGTGCTTGCAGGTCCGCATCAGCACAAAGTGAGGTGGTGTTTGGCCTTCATAATCTTTTTTGCCCTGTTCAAGCACCCATGCTGTCATATGCGTCCTACAGGGATAGGATGGAGCTCCCTGCGGTGCACTCATCTGTCCACAGACTCCACACACCACACCACCTTGTGCAGGGCTCCGGCTCCCAGACCCTGGGAGAAGCTATATAGCTGCTGTGACAGAGTTACCGTGTTGCAGATTTCCTTGCTGGGACACAGGGACGGACACAGGGACACACATATAGGGACCGCTCAAACATCACACCCATGTGAAGCGAGGGGCACTCTTATCATCATAGAATAGATCATCATACAGTAACAGTACATCATCTCATTCCGGCCAACGAAGGCGGAAGTCAAGCGGAAGTGGCATGAAGGCACCACGGAAGTCACTAATGGCCAATCACAGCGGGTCTTTTCCGGGACAATTCAATCCAAAGGAGCTTTATTGGCATGAGGAAACAAACGTTTACATTGCCTCTGATTGGCCTACCAAAGTCCCCTTCTGTGACGGCTCATGCTTCCGCTATGCTTCGCAAGGAATCTCTGGAAACTTGCCTCCATGTTGCCTTCAAGAGAGACACACTGGGGCACCCACTGGCCTAGCGGTCCAGGCGCATGCTACATTGCTACATAGGCTCTGGCCTGACAGCATGTCGCGTGTACGAGTCCCGTTCATTACGACCTCTGCTGCGTCTCTCTCCCAGCTCCTTCCGGTCAATCTCCGCTTGAAATATCAATAAAGGCATCAAAAAAGAAAAAAGAGAGACACACGACCCAGAGCCGAAGGAGGTGTCTACCTTTTTATGTCTATGGGTAGCAGAATAAGAGGATTTCTGGACTTTCTCCGAGACCTTGGACTTCTTGTGGTGTCTGAGGTATACAGTACAGGCGTCGTTTAGCCTTCTTTGCCACAGAATGTTTGTGCATGTATTCTCCAAGTCAGGTCTTCAAGCTGCTCACCTTCACTATGGTGTGTTGATGGTTTTATGCCTCTAGCCATCTGTGCATTTCTGTAATTAAAGTTTTAATTTCTTGCCGTCTCTTTCACTCATTATGTTTCATCTACGCAACTTTAGCATGCACGCACGCACGCACACAGACACACACACACACACACACACACACACACACACACACACACACACACACACTTACGCACACCCCCTGGCTTACACATAATTCTTTCTATTGTCATACTAATTAGATAAATAACCTTCAAGAGCTCTTAATGAGCACAGGCTCGCACTATGGCAATAACAACCTCACTGCCTTTGGCTGGGATGATTGAAGCAGAAATATCACATGGATGACACAGGAGGCTATCAGGGATAAATATATCATGTTAGTCATGCTTGTTAGCAACATTAGCCATCAGCATTGCCTCAGAATGTTGTCTATTCCTCTTGTGTGTGGGTGATTTGCCTTAATAATCACATGTATTGTTCAAAATATACAAAAACTACAAAGATTATCTGGAAACTTGTCAAAGATTATCTGGAAACACAACTTCTACAACTTCTGTTCATTTGCAGCTCTGAGAGTGTACAAATGGGGCCAAATGGGCCCATAATTAACACTCGGGATTCGGTTACTGTGAGAACAGTATGTTCAATGACAGGGACAGTCACAGAATAGACAATGCACTACTGTACGTACACTCATTATTTTCCAACCTCCTGTGAGGGAGCTAAACTGACTGTTATAGACCTTAATTGGACATAATGACATCCTTGAAAAGCAATTGTATCACAAATTGGTTGTTGTACCAACTTACCTAAAGTGAACCATTTAAAGTTGATTTATTTGTTTGCATTGCAATATTACATTAGTTACAGTATTGGTTGATTCTATTATATTTAGTGCTACTTCTTGCTACTCACTGGTGACTTCAAATCATTTTGATACGTGAGAATGCACATGGGGAAACCCTTTATTTGTAAGATTTGTGGAAAAATCTTTAAACTTGGGCGGCTGTGGCTCAGGAGGTAGAGCAGGTCGTCCAATGATCCCTGGGTTGGCAGTTCGAATCCCGGATCCTCCTGTCCGCTGCGACGCGTTGTGAGCTTGTAGATCTGCTATTTACAGCATGCAACCAAGTGTAAAATGACTTGTACTCTTGTCCACTAGTCCCTTCCTAACATTTTTGTCTAGTTTTGATTTGTTGACGAAATTATCAGTATATTTGGTCTTAGTTTTAGTCATCGTAGCTTAGTTTTAATTTAGTTTCCATTTAGTTTTCGTCAGTGAAAAAAGGTAGTCGACGAATGAATGAATGAACCATTGTACGAATTGTAATGAACCAGACTACGCGGATGACATCAGCCTACTCTCCAACCACATGGAGCAAGCACAGGAGCTCTTGAGCAGAGTGGAGTCTGAGTGTGCCAAGTTTGGCCTTCAGCTGAATGCCAAGAAAACTGACGCGATCACCTACAGTATAACATCCAAACGGAACATCCACCTCTCACTACAACAGGAGGCACTGCTCTGAAGGAAGTCAATGACTTCAAGTACTTGGGCTCATGGGTCAACTCAACAGAGCAAGATCTAAAAGTGAGGAGGGCACTTGCATGGAGGGCCCTGGATGGCATGGCCAGTGCATGGAACTCCAACTCCCCCGACAAATCAAACTCAGCTTCTTCTACGCGACGGTAGAATCTGTTCTCCTACTGTATATGGCAGTGAATGCTGGACCCAACTCTGCAGAAGGCTCTAGTCTAGACGGGTGCTACACCAGAATGTTACGTGTAGTGCTCAACACCAGCAAGAGTACACATGTTACCAACGAGAATCTGTATGCCGGAATATTCAGGGTGAGCGACAAAATAGCAGCCAGGAGAATGAGACTCGCAGGCACTCGCAGACACCAAGAGCTCCCCAGCCAGCAAACTGGTGCTGTGGGAACCAACACATGGGCACCGGTCATGAGGACGTCCCATACTAACATATGTGGATGTACTCAAGAAAGATGCAGGAGCTCAAAGCACCAACGAGCTCGCGGGATGTATGGAGAACCGGGATGACTGGAAACGACGATGGAAGGCTCGTCTGAGGATGACCTAGAGATTATAACCATGATCTCCTTCCCCAGATCTAGCGGCACTGGGAGCCACATGTTACTGGCATCCTTCACTGAGGGATTAGACCACTAAGCAAACTGAAAGGGGTCTTCATGATTACTGATGTCAGGGGCAGGGCACTGGTCTGTAGTATACACTATAGTTGAGACAGGTGGTTGTCGTTTTTGTGCTCCTATAGACGATGGTGAATGATATATTAGTTATATAGTTTTTATTACACAATACTTACTCTGGCCCTTTTCAGTCCTGCACCTTTTGTCTGGAGCAGGATTGAAAAGGACAGAAAAAACAAAACCTAACACTAAAACTAATAAAAACTAAGCGTTTGTCACAAAAATAAAAACTAATAAAAACTAGAAAACTAAAACTAAGTGAAAACATTAAAAAAAAGTGCCAATCGGCACAGGTCTCCACCAGGATTCTTCCTCAGCCTAGTGGGAATATGCGTGCACAGTTTCATCGCAATCGGACGCTGCGTTGAGGAGTTGTGGCCATTTGCTACTCCTGAAAACTGTAGGAGCCAATCGTGGCCAATCAGGATGGAATATGAGAAATCAAACAAACCTGTCTTGATCACATGACTATGGAGATCATGTGTACCGATTTGCGTGAAATTTGGATAAAATCTGAAGGAGTAATAATAGAAAATGTGTTTTACATTATGTCGGCCTCCTGGTGGCGCTATAAAGAGCAGATGTGAAAAATTCCAGACAAAGGTTTTTCCTTGGCCTCTAACAAAGTTATCCACAGATCCGTGCAGTCAGAGGTAAAAACACTTTTCGGCCAGTTATAGCGCCACCTTGAGGCTGAGTTGAAATTGTTCATGTGGCATTTCGTCCTCGGCCTAGTGGGAATGTGGGTGCACAATTTCACGGAAATCACGCGATGTGTTCATGATTTGCAGCATTTTGTTTGAAACTGAGCACTCCTGTGAATTTTGGAAGCCAATCTTAACCAATCAGGATGGAGTCTGAGAAATCTGAAAGAGCGGTTTGGTTGAATGGCTCTAGAGAGACTGTGTACCAATTTGCGTGATGTTTGGACACAATCTGTAGGTGTACTGTGCAAAAACTTGTTTTGCACAAAGCGGCCTCCTGGTGGTGCTATAACAGGCCGTTCTGGAAAGTTTGGGGCAGAGGTTCATGGTTGGCATCCAGGGAGTGTGTGTGCAAAATTTGGCATCGACCGGGTTAACGGTGGCCGAGATTAGCTGCTCACGGACGGACGGACGGACGGACGGACGGACGGACGGACGGACGGACACACGGACGGACGGACGGACACACGGACGGACGGAGTGCAAAACATACTCTCCCCCATGCCTTCGGCTGGTGGAGACAATGAACTAAAACTAAATTATAATGAAAAGTCAAAAACTATTATAACCTAATCTGCAGTATAGACTATACTAAGGTGAAGGTGTAGAAAATATAAAGGCTTTCTTGCCAAATTCAATCTGAACTCTAGTCACAACAAGCACAGTCTACTGCAGTGATAACCTAATGTCACACTACAGTATGTTGCAATAACAATCTTAATTCTTGTATCAGACATGCAGGTGTGTGTTAATGGATGGTGGTGGTGCGGCATCAGGGCAGAGAGTCTGTACTTTTTTCCCATTAGAGTCCTAGCTTGCCCCCAAAAATGTCTGTGCACGGCCCTGATGATAAAAGGTAATTTCCCTCCCTTTTTCCATTTCAAACGCTCTGACGCTCTCTTAAGCCTATTCAAATCCATGCACCACACACTGCCCTTGAGCCTGTCATATACGTGGACAATATCCAATTAAATAATGGGCGAAGATGAACACTTTGGTGGTGTGGTACTTAAAGGAGGTGTTTAGAAAGAAGAAAGTAGTCTAAAAAAATCCACAGCCAGTCAGGGGTTGACAGACTGTGTGACACGCTCAAGTAGATAAATAGAATCCCCTTTCTTACGTTTAATTTAAATGATTTTGACCAAGGCCCATATACGCATGCACTGATGCCCTCTTTCATCTACTGCAAAGTAGCTCTTGACAAAGACAGATGACATCAAAAATCGAGTGTGTTGATCTTCCGTAATCCCTTACCCTTGGGCTGAAAAGAGCTAACTCATGCTAACCCATAGAGGTCTATCATGGGGCCATTATTATTATCTGTCACTTTTATTATCAATTCATCTTTCCGTACCATATTCATTCCATATTAAATCCTCCTGTCAGGGCATGTGGTTAAAGACAAGGAACAAAAGGTTATTCGCCACGCCCCTCAGTCTTTTAGTGCAGGCCAAGCATCACTGCTCGTGTTTCAACAACTCTGCCAGCATGCGGCGAGTTGGTCTGACCCCCATGCGGCACAAATGGCTATTCAAATTGCTCAGACCTGGCATATGCCTTCGCCAGAACCAAACTGCTGGCCAGTCCTGCGTGAGCTGAATTTTTGGAGCGTGTCACCTTGAATTCCAGCACATTTTAAAATGTTCTTTCATGGCATTATGATGCCATTACCCTGGCTTGAATTCTCCATTGTATTCTATGTCACCATTATTGTGTGTACTTCTCTTTGTATGAACTGGACTACTGAATGATGATGACTTGCATTTTAAGTCTGGTGTTTTTTTCCCCCCGAGTATGTCACGAAAAATGGAAAGCGGATGCTTTACTTTAAGAAGAATTACTGTAAATACATCAATACAGATACTGTAGCCTGTAAGCACATTCGTTCTGCATTGTTCAGTTATTGATTAGCTAAGGTACATCCCAATGCAGCCTGAACAATAATGTGTCTGAGCAATGAGCATGCAATGCAACCTCTGTTGGATGGAACATATGGTAATGAATCTCTTGTGGCACAGATATAATTGATCATAGGCATGACTATTGACCATTACTGTAACAGGTTTTTGTTATTAAACAAAGAAAAGCAGGAATCAAGGCAGTCTACCAGTAGATAGCTCTGGTCCATACCGTTTTTGTTTTAGAAGGATTTCTCCTTCCAATGCTATATGGACCAGAGAAAACCATTAGACAAAGATAAATGCATTATTTAATTGTTAATTAAAATGAAACCGATACAAAAGAGATGTAACCTATTGTGCATCCAGCCAGCGCTCCTTTCTCCACTTTCGTAGTCTTATTCTATGTCTGAATGTGAGTACATGAGAGAGAGAGAGAGAGATAGAGAGAGAGAGAGAGAGAGAGAGAGAGAGAGAGAGAGAGAGAGAGAGAGAGAGAGAGAGAGAGAGAGAGAGAGAGAGAGAGAGAGAGAGAGAGAGAGAGAGAGAGAGACAGAGAGAGAGAGAGAGAGAGAGAGAGAGAGAGAGAGAGAGAGAGAGAGCCACTGAGATGAAAAAGGGAATGGTTAGTTAAAGATGTGTGTAGATTCTCTACAGTAGATATAGAGAGGCAGAGGCTACTCCCTCTTCTTCACAGCAGGGGGTCAACAGCTTCATCTCCACTTCACAAAGAGTGTGTGTGTGTGTGTGTGTGTGTGTGTGTGTGTGTGTGTGTGTGTGTGTGTGTGTGTGTGTACTATATCAGTCCAGGCATGCATTCACAGCTCATTTAGAACACAATGTTGATGTTTCCTCTATCTTGTATTCTGCTCATATTTACAGACACACAATTACACATGCTAGGAGGCATGCAGACCGAGAAACACACTTGCTCACGCACACACACACACACACACACACACACACACACACACACACACACACACACACACTTGCACGCACGCACACACACAAACATGCACAGTCACACGCACACAGCACACAACGTACACACTGTACAGTGTACACAGTACACAACGTGCATGTGTGAATGTAACAATGAGTCTGTCCAATCTGTAGACAAGCAAGATGGTCAGCCGTGGGCACCTACTGTATCCCTGTTGTTGGGGGCAGAAGAACATTATTGTCACTGTTGGGTGAAAACCTCAACCGTTCCTTTTTATTATAATTTAAAAAAATATGAAAATATATTTTCACTTATTTTGTGTGATTAAAGTATAGGTAAGTCGTTTATTGAATCTATAACACACCTTTCAGAGTAAAATCCTCTATAACCTCTTGAACCTATAGTATCCCTATCTCTATTCACTGAAATAAAATGACCAAAGGCTCACAACATGATGAAAAGCTTGTAGATTGTGGTAGCTATTTTGGAAAGAGAGTTGGTGTAGAGGGAAAAGAAGAGTGTCACAAGGATAGAGCCCTGTGGGACCCCAGTTAATGAATAATATATGGTTTAAGACTTTAAGTGGTACATTCTGTGTCAAACTTTGAACAGGGCAACCAGACTTATTGTGCTGTATATAACATGGCGGCGGTGGCTCAGGGGTGGCCGAATGGCAATCGCAAGGTTGCCAGTTTGAACCCGGCTCCCCCAGAGTTGGTGTCGGAAGTGTCCTTGAGCAAGACACTGAACCCCTAATTGCACCTGATGTGCCGGTTGGTGCCACCGTGCATGGTTTCTGCTGCCATCGGTGTATGAATGGGTGAATGTAATGCACAATCTATGTAAAGCGCCTTGGATAAAGGCGCTATAAATATATAATAGGATATACAGTATAAAGGATTTCAATATAATAAATAATACAGGCTATTCTATTGCAGTCTATACTTGCAAGGGGATTCAGGAGCATATCACAGGCCTGGGTATCAAGGGCATGCACTACAATAAATCGGAAAGTTATATAAAAAGTAATCATTTTACATTTTCTCTAGCAGTTGGGACTGGATTTTCTACCGCTGTGCCTCACTAACTATGCAGTACTACAGGCATGGGAAGAACATGTCTGGTCACAGTGACAGTTAGTCAGAGAGATGTAACAGATGAGAACAGAGATGAGAGAGAGAGAGAGAGAGAGAGAGAGAGAGAGAGAGAGAGAGAGAGAGAGAGAGAGAGAGAGAGAGAGAGAGAGAGAGAGAGAGAGTTCTTCTTTTTACTGGTAACTGCCTGACTGCCCCCTCTAGTGGAGAAGAACAGAATTATGCCTTCATGGCTATAGAGGCATTGCCATGCAGGCAAGGTTTGTTTCGTTGGACAGGGCAAGGCCAAGGCCTCTCAAGGCACTTGGCATGGGGGGGAGGGGAGGTAAGGGGAGGGTTAGATCAACATATGGAATAAATTCTGTACTGTCTGGCAATATATGAAGCGTGTCTTGAGTGTAGGCTATACAGGGTTTGATTAACTTGAAGTCAGATCAACATGGAATGTCACAACAGGTCAGCTCCATATAGAGATCTAAGGGTGGCAGCTGGGGCAGTGTCTTGAGTGTATAGGGTTTGATGAGGTCTGGCCATATATGGAGTGTGTCTTGAGTGTACAGGGTTGGGATGAGGTCAGATCAACATTTGGAATGTCAGAACATGTCAGCTCCATATATGGAGATCAGCGGGGCAATGTCTTAAGTGTACATGCCTTAATTTTCTGGCCTGTTAATAATTTGGGGCGGGCTTGTCTAGAGTTTGAATGGACAGGTATCAGTCAAAACGTCTAGAGTTTGAATGGACAGGTATCGGGTGGGGGACGATCAACAAATGGAATTTCAGAACAGGTCAGCTCCATATATGGAGATCTAAGGGTTTGAGGTCAAATGTAGAGTTGCTGGCCGGCTCCATATATGCAGATCTAGGTGATGATCCAGTCTTCTCCATGTATGGCTATCCAGGGTTTGATGAGGTCAGTGTTGTGATCTTCACAGAGACGGCCATATATATGGAGCGTGTCACGAGGCATGATGGACTGACAACAATATATGAAGGCGTGACCGACTGACGGATCGACAGATTTGCAGGTTTTCATAGTAATCTGCGACCTACAGTCGCAATAACACTGATTAGTCTTATGACTCTGAAACAAACTGCAAGAGATTTATTTGGTTTAGAATTTGCCATTTGTCATGCCACTCCAGTACAATTTGTGAACGTGAAAATTACAGCCCTGACAGACTACTTTATGGCTTCCCCAAGAAATCAAATGACTGCAACTCATCGAGAATTCTTACCATATCCATTATCCAGGAAAAGAGTGCACATTACTCCCATCTTAACTTCCACGCACTGGTCACTTACTGTACTGTAGATATGGAATTGATTTTAAAATTATATTGATTACTTTAAGGCATGTATGAGACTGGCTCCTGGTTTATTATATGGCTCACCTTTTAACCCTGCCCTCCTGCCTGAGATCCTCAGAGCATGCTTTCATTTTCTTTTTCTTTCTTTTTTTTAATCCCACAATTTTGTAACCCATTTTTGATCCCTGATTGTGTCATGGGTCCGAGCACACACACACACACACACACACACACACACACACACACACACACACACACACACACACACACACACACACACACACACACACACACACACACACACTGCCTGAACTGCAATCCTGGGTGCTACTCTCCCTCTGTTGAGTTAAAACTCATAAGTGGAGCATGAACTCATAAAATGGAGCATGGATCTGCTACAAGACACCTCAGACCTCAGACAACTACATCTCACAGAGTGCATCAGCTGCAAGATGGCTGCTGGTGCTCATTTGGCTGATTGTCATGTCACTTATTGGTGTTAGTGAATCACCTGCCCATACAGTCGTCATCAGTCACGTGATGTGACGACGGGGTTTAAAAGGGAGTTGTCACACATACTGCCGATTGTCACCTGATGAAGGCCGTTCACGGCCGAAACGTTGTGCCTTATTTATGGTGTATTGAATAAAAAGCAAACACCTTGGAGCAAACCTGTGTGCGGACTCTCCTCTCTTCACTGTACTTACCTTAGTCCAGCACCAGACAGGAACTGGATTTGCGCTAGCCACCTACCTTTTTATACATTTGGCTGATTGAACACCTGTTAAAGGCTGGTGGTGGTGACTCTCACACAACAAACAAACAAGCAAGCTGAAGGTCTACCCAAGAGCTCTACCCCCAAAGACGCCAATGGTCTGTTATGTTTATTCAACTAATTCTACTGTTTATTCTACTTTCTGCTTACTGCTAAATGTGGTTAAATCTGGCCTTAATGGGCTAATGTGTTAGATTAAAGGAGAATTCCATACTAAAAGGCTTTCTTACCTTTCTTTGTAGTTGTTACGTCCCCATCAAAGAGGTCCAGGTGTTATTTTGTGCAAAAGCTCCTTATTGGCTATTTCCCCTACCATAAGCCCTAAATTAATTGCATTGCATTGAATGGGATGTATGGGGTGTTGTGCTAATTCACTTATTTCCATCGAAAAAAGTAGTAAACTGTGCCGCTTGGGTTATTATTTACATTATGAAGAGAGGATATATACAAAAAAAAAAAGTTTGAGCGATGGAAATAAGCGAATTAGCACAACACCCCATACATCCCATTCAATTCAATGCAATTAATTTAGGGCTTATGGTAGGGGAAATAGCCAATAAGGAGCTTTTGCACAAAATAACACCTGGACCTCTTTGATGGGGACGTAACGACTACAAAGAAAGGTAAGAAAGCCTTTTAGTATGGAATTCTCCTTTAAGTTCAGTTTGGAACTTTCAGTAGAGCCTCAATTTGTTTTGAGTTTGCATTTATATTTACTAATTTAAGAGACTACAAAAATGTTTACCATGTTTAAAGGCATGTCAAATGCCTACGTTACTTGAAGCTGATCATCTACAAGCTCAAAGTTCAGTTTTTCCTTTTTAAATTCTTATACTTACTTTACTTACTTACTAAAATACTTGTACCTAACATTTGTTGTTGGTTACCAAATTTTACTAAATTTATTAAAGCTTAAAGGTTACAATTCAGAAATGTTTAATTGAAAATTACTAATAATTGGGTTAAAATGTCGACTTTATAAGTTAATTTAAGACATTACATTTTGGCATTCATTGTGTAAAAACACTATTGTTAACACTTTGTTTAAAAGACGTCTGATTATTTAAAATACCATGTTTAAAAAGAGAACTTATTGTTTTGAAAATGTTTATTGTTTTGCATTGTTAAAACCTATTTCTTTGTTTTCGAAGGTTTTCAACCTTATTGAAGAACCAACCAATCAAGTCAACAAAAGCAACTGCAACTGTGCAAAAAGTTGAAAATAAAACTTGACTTTGAGTTGGACTTTGGAGTGGAAGCGGGGTTTGACTTGACACCCTCTGCCAACCTGGGGAGAGAACTGAACTGAGCTCATGCTTCCTTCCATGCATGAAGAGTGAGCAGCAGACCGAGCTCTTCATTCTTATCACCTGTAGGACTAACGCTTGGAAGGAACACGTTATTGCATCATAAAAAATGAGTCTCAATTGCCATTGAATTCTCTCTACACCTTCATGATCTCTACCTGCATCTCTACTGATTTTGGTGATCCTTTGTGGCCCTTCTTTAATTTATTGATTTAAAAAAATATATTTCACAGTATGCAGAATGCATGGGTACATTTCAAACGAACGTCAATACAAAAACATTGTGGACGATCCATGATTAAGCTAAGCATTACATTTATTTACAACAGGGTATACCATTTTCAATTCATCAGAACATTTAGAGACGTACTTCTATTAAAAAAAACAGGAAATCATCGTATAAAAGTGAAAAACATGTAGGCCTACATGGGGAGAAAGGGGTGAGGGGAGCTCGGACTTAATTTACAGGGGCCAGTTTCGAATTGCAGCTGTCCGTAGGTGCTCTTTGAGAGCGGTTTTGAAGGAGTCAAGGGATTCACATGTCTTAATGTCTGTTGGTAGGGCGTTCCACATTTTAGTGGCATAGGAGTGAAAGAATTTAATCCCTTGTTTGAGCCGAATCTGGGTTGCACGTGGTTTGTTGAACTCTTTCTGGTGTTGTGCGTGTGGACTGAACTCCGTTAATAAGTAATATGCATAACTCGCTGGACACATTCATGTACTTCAGAGAATGAACGCTATAAATGTTGGTAACCATAGCCTTGGCCTTTGGCCTGGTCCCATGCCAGATTGCCAGGCTGCCAATAAAACATTGGACAAAAAGGGGAATTTCGTCAGATAGATGTCCGGAAAATGTGTTCATAAAACCCTGACCTGACAACATGAAAATGCATAAATACATGGACAAATAGCAGTACAGCAGCAGTAACAGCACGTGCAATCCTGCATCATCCATAACAGGAGTTTCACTACTACTTCTCTCGCATAATAAACAACTTCTCTACTCACTTCTAGCCTCTCTCTCTCGCGCGTGCACTGTTATGCATGCGCGCGCGCGCGCGCACACACACACACACACACACACACACACACACACACACTGTACAGTGAACTATATATCGATATGTGTTAAGTTCATTTGAGAAAAGTTGATGTAAAGACAAGTCCAGTGGTCCAGTGTGTGTTACATCACATTTCCTTGAACATTGGGGGTATTCAGTATTGACTTGAAGGGGGAGTTTCCACAGGGGAGGGCCGGGTAACAAGCATACACGTGGTTCCTAAAACAGTTCACGCCCCCTCGCACCACGCACTCGGGTACTTTGAAGTTCAACTGAAATCGTGCTGTGTGTGTACTGTGTATGAAACAAGTTGTCCTTTTACATTTCTGGGTGCTCTCTCTCTCTCTTCTCTCGTGCTTCAACACAAGCGTACGATAAAAAAAATGGGTGAAGATTCTCCAGCCGAACTGCCTGAAATGGCTGACATTGACGAGTTTCACCGTGAAGACCCCTACATAACCCCGTACACGGACGAGGTGCGCAGGAGGTAATCTATCAGTTCAACTTTAAAGCTTTGGTTATTGTTGTTGTCGACTGATAAGGAAGAGGCGCTGCCTGCCTTCCTCTCTCTCTGATCTGTGTAACCCAATACGTAAGCACGGCGAACCTTGCGATGTTGAGACTCAAAATAGCCGCCGTGAGCACCAAGACATGGTGTTTTCTTTTCACACACTGACACACCGCCAGCATACTGCTGTCACTTTGACATTGGCGAAGGTTACAATAATGTCACGGTTCAACGCACTGCGTTAAAGCGGGGCGCTCATATAGGGGCACAGCACAGCCCACAGTGGTGATGGCACTGGTGGGCAACCTTTTCAATTTCAAGCCCAAGCAAGATGAAACTTTCACTGAAGCCTCCTTGAAAAGGCTGGCGAGATAACCTACAGTAACTATAGCTCTGGAGATAACAGATAACAGTGCCAGATAGTGGAAAGTTGGGCTAGTCGAAAGTAAACCATCATTGCTTTATGTATTATAGGTTAATTACAATGATTTATAAACATAGATAACTAAATAATTTAATAATAATACATAAAGAATGATTCAATAATCTAATATCTATGTTTTGAGTATCTGGGGAGAACAAAGGATAATTTATGATACTTTTTAAGTAGCATACTGATGATGATAGCTCATGATCCTGCAGCCTACAAATCAAATGTTGGCTGCTTGGTTTGAAATGTATGGCCTGTGAAAGCAACCGTTTTAACTGTAACCACAAACATAGTCTAGAACAGGGGTCTTCTGTCTATATAACGTTTTTCAGGCCAAGGAAGGACCAACTACATTTATTTTGTATTATAAAAGTATGTGGCATATTATAAGCTTTTTCATATAGCTTCATAGACTTGTTTTGCAGCACTGTCATCATCATTGTATAAATTAATGTTTTTACTAGTTTAGTTTGTTATATTTTCTAATAATATTAATACTAGCACACTTGACCTTTTGGCTCTGTACGTGATCTACTCTTGCTTTAGCTGTTCAGCTCAGAACGCAGTGTACGTGCTGCAATAACACAAAGATTTGTCTCTATGACCGCCTGTTGAAGACCCATCGTCTTCTCTAGAGCCGCACAGCGATAGACAGTTTATCAGAGGTTATTTTAATTTAAAAATAATGACTAGTGGAAACCTGGCATGGTGACACATCCATCCTCCTCACGCTCGAATAGATGTCGTGATATGATGGCTATGCGCTCCTTGACCGAATAAATACTCTCCTTCCATGGGGAGGACTTGATTGAAGTTAATGAGTGATAACGTGGCTTGTAATTGAGGCCAGGCTAAGGTTAGGACAAAAATGGCCCTGGCTGTCACAGCCCTAATATCTTCATGTCACGGCCAATTATTAATAGGTGGTTGGTAATTTAAACCAGGGCATATATCACCAGTTTCTAATTCAGAGCTTTGATACAGATTAGGAGACTATAGATGATATTCCCCTCTGTCTTTGTGGCTGCTGAATGAGAGCCTGTCTTGTGTTACATCATGGTGTGGACTGTGGACATATGTTGGATGGAGCTGTAGACTTTCTTTTACTTTTTTGCGATTGTTTTACGCCACTCTTGTGGTAATAGGTTAGCCATGGATTAAGAGCGTCTGCTAAATGCCTAAATTGATATATGAGAGAGAGAGAGGAGAGAGAGAGAGAGAGAGAGAGAGAGAGAGCGCATGGTAAGGTGAGAGCGAGACAGTGCGCTTGACAGCATGGTAAGGAGAGAGAATGTGAATGTGTGTTTTAGTCAAGCATTGTCAGCACTAGTCTACCTTATCTGCCATCCGCATCCGGGAGCTGATGCTATGCTTTCCTTAAGCATTATCTCAATGCATTCCCTCATGAATGTGAAATTTATGTATTTCTCCGTTTTGAAGAAACTTCTTGACAGTCGCACAAGTCACACAGGCACACATAAGGCACATAAACTCTCAACTAAAAGTGAAGAGAGTAAAAGAATCTTGGTTCAAAGCAAATTTTAACCCTATTTCAGGCTGAATGTCTGAAACAGATACTTTTGTGGTAAATCTATATTCTCTGTTTGTGTTTTGCAGCCAGAGGTGTCTGTCTCACAGCGCCCCTCACTTCACACGGGTGTGATTTTTAAGGGGCGTTAGCCCCTTCTATAAACAGCTTTTGTCCCCACACGTCTCAAGATTTGCCATTGACAATGAAAAGGGAATTCCGGTCAAATGTCAAAGGCAAATCTTGTCCCCGCCCGTCTCAAAATTTGCCATTGACAAGGAACGGAGAAAGGACGTCAGAATTCTGCTAAATATGACGTGAATTAAACATCAAAACATTAAACGGCATTGACATTGAAGGGAAAACTTATGTCATATGTAAACGAGCAAATCGGCTAACCAATCACATGTTGTTGGGAGCACTTGGCCAATAAGGGACCACCTTATGTAGCAATGTCAATTGTCCGCTAAGATAAATTGATGTATGTTGACAAGAGCACCCCTCATTTCACATGGGTGTGATTTTTAATATATACTAGAGCGGTGCCCGTTGGAGCCTCTACAGCGGTGCCCGTTGGGCACTGGCTACTTGGAACCATGCATGTTGGAAATGAATGCCCCACACCCAGATATTATGTCTGTGTCCCTTTTTTATGGAAAATATGGAATTATTTGTCAGGCATTCCCAAATATGGAGTCTATGCAGACGTCAGAATGATGTCAGAACAGGCCAGCTCCATACATGTCCAGGGCCCGGGTAGAGACTTTTTCTGGGCGGTTCTGGAAGACTCGACACCGGACACTGCACCCCCTGTGATGGGGGGGTGGATCGCGTGTGTCGAATTTGAAGTCGGTGGGGCGAACGGTTCTCGAGTTGCGTGGATTACACACATACATACAGAGACTTAATAGTTCGATAGATTGAGGTGGCTGAGCATGATCACAGTATCCTTAAACCAAGTATAAAAAAGGTATCAAGTTTATGTGAGAACAATTATGATGAAGCAATTTATATCCGATATATAAAGGCATGCAAAAACACTTTGAGGAAGTTTCGAAAACATGCGATGACGACATAGATAGTAGATGCATAATAATATTCATGTTTGGTCCATAAATAAGTTATAACCAGCATTGTATTTATTTATTGCAACTGGAGAGTTGTTAATGTGGGAAATGGACACCACATTCATTAGTTCTTTGCCAGCTCTTTCCGCATTATCTTGACATTATCGCTCATTTTACCAATCAATCAATCAATCAATCAATCAATTGACAACAATAATATTAACCAACCAGACAATCCAGTGTGTAGCATAGAATGGTATAGCATAGTGAAACATATTTGGCTTAATTTTACATTTTATATCACCCAACAACACATGACGCACTAAAAATAACTTGCACACTTCCCACCTATCCTCTTCCCTCATTATTCACGTTTCTTGTGTTTTCTCTCTGATTTCATCACTCTCCAACTGCTTCCTCACAGCATGGTTGAAGTCATGCCAAAATAAACAGCCAATTTTTATCAGATAAAAGCCATGCCGAGTACGAGCTAGTTCCTTAATTCCTCCCCTGTGACTTGTCATGCCCACCCCACATCTGATTTATTGTTATTGACGGAGACATTACCGAGGCCATGTCATTTCTAGCTCTGATAAATTCCTTTTGTCATGCATCTAATTTGTAGCGGGTATCATCATTTCCTTTTGAATGACCATACGCACTTGGCTGTGGGAAGTACAAACAATCCTCATCTGATTGATTGCTTATATCTGTCTTAATGGTTTCCTGTCCTCCATCCCTGCCAAGGTATCTTGGCAACCCGTCAATCCTTATCCAAAAAGCGGCAAATAAGTCACGCGGTTGGTGTGGGATGGAGCAGAAAGGCAAGAGAGGCGGGCGGAAATTCAATTAGCCGTAGTTGTATATTCCTGGCGTCCGTGCGGCGAATATTTAAAAAATGTTCACAAAAAAGAAGAATAAAATAGGAATTTCTACCTCATTGTGGAGCTGAACAAATGTGTTTACATGTGTTGGTAATGTGGCTGGCTAGGTTCAGATGGCTCGTCTCCCATCCCAGATGCCTCTAACAAGAGGAAGAACTGTGCAGAGCAATGCCAAGCATAGAGCCATATGGAGGTAAATGGATGAACAGAGTTCCTCCCCTCCCAATCCCACCTCGCCCCTGCACGGTAGCAACATTCCAGATTGCTGGGGATGCAGAGGCGGATATATTCAGCAGGTTAAATTCAGCCTCTTTCTGATTAGGTTGGGTCTCTGAGCATCTTCGGGTGAGCATCTTCCGCGGCAACCCCTGTGTGGAGCAATCTCTAACAGTTCCTTGAGCTAGCGCTTTTCGCTTTTATTTTTACTTTTGATCTTTTAAATCTTTGAAGGTCTGCAAAGATCACCCCTGTAGGCCATCTGCCCAACTCTATTCAGCCTTCAGTATGATCATCTCTGATTCAGAACATGATACGAGAAGAGTCCTCAGTGCATGTGGGTGTTTTTTTTTATATATATATTTTTTTATAAATGCAAAACAACAATAATACACATCACTTAATCACTTGGTATAACGGCACCAGTCCACAATCCTAACAGTGAAAAATGTACGTATAAAATGTAGTGATCGATATTCATGGTTTTTAATTTAAAGGAATTCTTGTGTTGAAAGTTGTTATTTTTAACTTATATTCATAATCGGTCATAATATCGGCTATCAGGCTTTTTGATTGTCCACTAATCAGTGATCGGATATATCGGCCAAAATCCATATCGGTCGATCACTAATAAAATGTACGTATTACCCAATGATGTATAATAATTTGTTATAAAATGGGAGAGGCAATATGCAGTATTTTAGAATGTGAGAAAAACAAGCTGCCAGATATTCAGTTGTACAACCTTTGAATATTGAATTATTTATTTTTAACCACTTAAACCCTCTATAACTATGGCCCTGTAATTTGTTTATTTTTCCCTCTACACTTGCCAAAAATAGCCGATCTACAAGTTCACGGGAACTGTACATAGATTTAATGTTATTTGAGATATCTCAATTGCTGTTGTCATTATTGTTATGGCGAATGAATGCATGGGACCCGAATGGAAACAAGACAGCAAGGTCTTTCTTCCTTCCACATTTGGTCCTTTTGGACCAAATGTGCTTGACTGTACCCTGTACTGTTTGCATTTTATTGTCTAATATAAATATCAATCAATCAAACAACGCGTTGCAATGCATCACATTGTGAACTTGCACATCTGTTATTTTTAGAGAGTGTCAGTCAGTACTTTGCATTTTTGATCAGCGATGCTCTGAGCACTCGGAACGACCAAGAAAGAGCACCCCGTGGCTGCATGCTGGAATTCCAGGACTCTTGGAGCATGATTATTTCCGAATGCATAAAGTGGTGTGTAATGGGGGAGCAAGTGAGCCACCTGTGCTGGTACCTCAATAGAGCGTTGCAGTCCCGCCCCCTTTCAGAACAACGAGTGGCCCAGGAAATGAATCCCAATGCATTTTTCCCATAGGCATTTCAAAACGTATTTATTTAAAGACCTTTTAAGCGTCGTACGAAGCCAACTCTTGTCGTGACAAATCATGACAACACACATATTTTGGACCAAACAAATAATTACAAGGAAGAAAAACAACAAAAAAAGTGTTGTAACCTGCCGTTTTTTTTCTACTTTCTAATTCTTTGTTTGGCCCGAAAAATTGTGTTTGTTGTCATGATTTGTCACGACAAGAGTTGGCTTTGTCCGCGGCGTAAACGTCTTTAAATAAATACTTTCTGAAAAGTCTATGAGGAAAATGAACGGGGATTTATTTTCCGGGTCTCTCGAGGGGGCGGGACTGCGACGCTCTATGGGCATGTGGGTATGTGCCATCCGAAGCACCCCCTAGGGATACTGGAGAACTCGCCGGTTTACTACCTCGCCGGAGTGACAATTCTTCATCAATGTCTTCATCGTTATGCTAACATGATGTATTGTCAAACCCACAGATGTTACAGTTCATTTCCAAAGTGATCAAATTATTTTGTGCAATTAAATGGTCAACTAGAATAATAATAATAATAAAAAGGTGGGTATGTGAATACCAATGATAGTAGGCCTACCATTCCAGGATATTGTTTACTAATGAATGACATTGTTTTGGCACTTTGGTGTTTAAACTTTAGCATTCCTACTTCATCTAGTGTAAACTCTAAACAACTATCCTCTGTCTCTCTCTCTCTCTCTCTCTCTCTCTCAATTCCATGCAATTTTAATTAAGGTGAAGTAAAAACTATAATGCACTAAACCGTGGCGAGTTGGAAAACGGCTGAGTTCTCTGGATATTCCCCCTGGAACCACCTCTGTTCAAATGATTCATCCATAAAGTGAAAGTTGTTTTGGATTTTAATTTGGCTTGATAGACACTTTATATGACAAATTGACAATACAACAATGAATTAAGAAAAAAGAAAAAAAGCAGCGCTAAGGCTATTGTTCAATCTTATTTTATGTCTGGAGATATTTAGCTTCTTATTTACAACTTTCTTCTCATATTTTGTAACAGGAAATTTGGGCAGTATGGGATTTCTTCCATGATTTTGTTCAAGTATCAAACATGCAAGAAAGAAAACCTAATTTGACTTCCCAGGAACAGCAGCCTACTCTTCCTCAGACCATGTTTTTCATTGGCACCATTTCCATTCTAAGGCCCTGTCCCAGGGGCCTGTGTTATCGAGCAGCAGCCTGTGGAAAAAAACAACAAACGTAAAAGACAACAATGTAATGTTATTGAGAAATATGGACTTGAATAAAACATGCATTCCAGGCAGCATGCATAACTGGCTTTGACGTGATGAGAAACACTGTGGCTTTGCCTCGCTTCTAATTCCATTAAAAATGTTTAAATAAGCAGGCATTTGGTGCCAGTCTATCTGCCTGGCAGCCGGGCGGTCAGAGCAAGGCTGCATGGCAGATGAGGGGGTGAAGGTCTTTGCAGTGCTATTCATGAACTTGGTTGTTAGAGAAGTTCTTTCTCTTCAGAGCTTTTCTGCACTTTAATTGTGCTTGCCGCAGTTTTGACTGACAGTAGCTGTAATAACATTGTACTTGTACATGTTGGGCATTGAGCTGATGATGCTCTAATCCAGAATGGTTTATAATAAGAGTGTTGGTTGGTATACAGGTTGAAATAGTTTTTGCTGGTGGATGTGTCACATTCAAATGGCCTTGCGTTTGAAGAGGCTTGTCTCAGTCTGTTGTGACTGTGAGACAGCTGTTTGGTCATCTTGTGATAGACAGCGGTTGGCAATAGATAATAAAGATTTGTTGAATCCACATTGACAGACCACACTGTAGTATGTAGTAGTATTGAACCGTGTTAAAGTGTTAATATAATATCTTACAACATTACTACTACTTGCTACTTTAAAATGATTGAAATGTTTACACCATATATGCCATTCATAAGAGTTGAGTAAGAATTGAGTATGCTCTTGTTATACCCACAGAAACACATACAGAGACACCTCACAGAATACGAGGGTTTAGCCTAAGACTTCCTTTACACGAGAACGGTGTTCATAGAAAACGGCAAAATAAAGTATCGTTTGCTGGTGTCCCTTTAGACGAGAACGGCGTTTTCAGGAGGTGAAAACGCAACAAAGTGAAACCACCTTCCAGAGTTGAAATCTTTGTAAACGCTGTATCCTCCCGTCTCCATGTAAACAGGCAAAGCGATGAATCCGCAAAACTTGACATCATGGCTCACGTGGGCTCACAACGCATATGTTTATTACATTGATGTAGAGCCGTATAGGTGATATTTGGAGTTCCTAGAATGAGCAAGCACTCCCTCGCCGGCTCGCCCCGCTCATCCTACAAATACAGATACTGTAGCGACTAGCGATGGTGAATGTAAACCATGATGTAAACAAACAAAGTATGATAGGTTCTAATAATTATTACATGGGTGACTGGTCTATCTGGCAGTCCGTCACTGCCACCTAGCGACCTGGCATGGCATTCACACTACAGCGTATTCAGTGTGCGTCTACGTGTCAAGGGTCAATACAAAAAAAAGGAACGCAACGGGACTTTGCCGTTTTATCTGGAGACCGTCGTTGTCTAAATGAGGCCAAAGTGTTTTTAAAACGCTGAGTTAATACCTCTCAGTTAGTGTGCTTTTTCCTTGTAGGGTTTTGGTTCCACCCAACCTCTAGAAGGTACAGTGAATAATGCCACCAAATCCAAAGGCTTTGATGCCACTGGGACTGAGCGTCTGCTGCATGCCAATGGCAATGCTGCATAATTAATTTTGTATGATCGCACAAGGTGATTACAGTTTACGCCATCAATAATCATGGCACGTGGGCACATCGGTGAGCATAATTATAAAATAAGCACACTTATGTTATGTTACAAAGTATTTGGTAATGTGTGTGCGTGCTTGTGTGCGTGCGTGTGTGCGCATGCGTGTGTAGAACATCAGTTGTGTCCCCTCCCCTGCAGCTGCCTTCCAACTTATTGGTGTCAAACCAGAGAAAAGAGGGTGGAGATGTTGAATAAGACTCATGAGAGAGAGAGAGAGAGAGAGAGAGCTCCTTTGGCTAGTCCTTCACTAGACTAACGGGCAACGGCCAACCAATGCTGCTCGTAATTCAGTCAGTGACACGTTCATTTGTTGTACATGGTCTGTGGCTGGCCCTGCCAAAAAAACTTCATTTATCTCTGAAAGTGTAGTTCAGTGGATCCTTGCGTGTCTGCGTGAAGACTACATGTATATCTTCAGTAGCTATGGCTCATTGGTACTGCCGTTCTGGTAAGGACGTGTGTCGATGAGAGAGAGGAGACTGAGGTGAAATGGGGTGAGGACGTATGTCGATGAGACAGAGGAGACTGAGGTGAAATGGGGTAAGGACATATGCCAAGGAGAGAAAAACGAGGGAAATGAGGTGGAAGGGGGTAAGGACATACATCAGGGATAGACGAAAGGAAGGGAGTGAAGGTGGAAGGGGCTAAGGACATACACAGTGGTGTCATGCTCGTAGAACGCAGCAGTACCACGCCGTGGTACCAGTCACGCGGCCACGTGCAGGGACGGAACAAAACGGTGACCTGAGATCAGATTCATATGAGGTTTCCACAGGGACACACACTGGTCTGATTAACCCATTCTGACCTGAGATCAGATTAAAAAAATGTCAGTCGCTCTTCGATTTTTCAAAAATAGCAGACCTACAAGCTCGTAGCGCGCCACTCGGTGGCGCGCTATGAGCTTGTAGATCTGCTATTTTTCAATAGCTAAAGCATAACATGATGGTAACACCAAAATGGGTTCCCGTTCAGAATGGGTTATTATTATTGTCTCCACCAGGCCGAAGGCATGGGGAGAGAGTATGTTTTGCACCCAATATTCCTCAACAACCTGTTATAGCGCCACCATCAGGCCGATTTAGGCAAAACACATTTCTATAGATTACTCGTACACATTTTATCCATACATCACACAATTCGGTATACACTATCTCCATAGTCATGTGATCAACACGAATCTGCACCATTTCCCATCTTCCATCCTGATTGGCTAAGATTGGCTTCCAAAGCTCACATGATTGGTCCGTTTCGAACAAAATGCCACAAATCACAAACGCAGTGTGCAATTTCCGTGAAATTATGCACGCACATTTCAATTTTTTTCTCCAAATCAGCCTCACGGTGGCGCTATAACAGGGAAATTCCTGTTTTTACTTTAACTGCATCGATCTGTATACAACTTATGTATGCAGACTCCCTAGAGGCCATGGAAAAACATTGTCCCTGCATCCCTCCACATCTGTCGGTTATAGCGCCACCATGAGGCCGATTTCTGGAAAACACATTGTTTATGTTAGTCGCACAGATTTCATCCAAATCTCACACAAATCGGTACACATGATCTCTGTAGTCATGTAATCAAGACGAGTCTGTTGGATTTCTCAGATTCTACACTGATTGGCTAAGATTGCCTTCCAAAGTTTTCAGGAGTGGCCCATTTTGTACAAAATGCTGCACATGTCTTGCTCATCCAGAATTCTATCCTCAGAGATGCTATGAGTGATCTGGACCTGCATTTCCTCAACAAAATGAAGAAAATTGTTGCAAAAAAACCCAAAACATGTTGATATTACCTAATACCATACCATACCACCTTTATTTATATAGCACATTTAAAAACAACTACGTTGTACCAAAGTGCTTTACAGTAAAACATTACACACACTCCTATCCTCCTGGTGGAGACCTGTGCCCAGAAGGGCACTTTTTCTAGTTATTAAATTGTTTTTATTGGTTTTTCTACACACAAGACATACCTACATACATACATATATATACACCACTAGACTTCACATAAGCATACCATACACTAAGAACACTTTGAGGAAAATAAATGAATAAAAAAGACTGAAATACAGGACCAAAACAAACACACAATAAAATAAAGTAAAATAAAAGTATAAAGGTAATAACTAAGGTCATATCATATTGCATCACATTACATTGTTCTCAAACAGATTGTCACTTGCTATGCAGGAATAATTCAACTTGGGCCAATAGGGAGGAGAAGGCTATAGTGACGGATTGGACGACCAATGCCGTCATTTCACCAGGGACCATTCCAAACACGGCAATGAAGGGGTTAGGACTGATCTCTCTGTCACAGATGTAAGAGAAGGTCTCAAAAACAGAAAGCCAGAATTGTGATAATGATGGGCATGACCAGAACATATGACGGAGAGTGGCTGGAGCCTGGTGGCATCTGGCCATGTTGTACATTTTGTATTGCCCCCCCCAAGTATACTAGAATTAGGCACAGCCATATCTGGGTGGGAAACATAATACAATGACCTCCCCGTCAGAAGCAGCACAGGTACAGAACCATTTAAACATAATACAATGACCTCCCCGTCAGTAGCAGCACAGGTACAGAACCATTTAAACATAATACAATGACCTCCCCGTCAGAAGCAGCACAGGTACAGAACCATTTAAACATAATACAATGACCTCCCCGTCAGAAGCAGCACAGGTACAGAACCATTTAAACATAATACAATGACCTCCCCGTCAGTAGCAGCACAGGTACAGAACCATTTAAACATAATACAATGACCTCCCTGTCAGAAGCAGCACAGGTACAGAACCATTTAGTTAGCCGTAACTCTCTGCACCAGTGGTCTAGGTTTACTGCCGTGAGTGGCAAAGTGAGTTTAACGTTGTTTAACGTTGTTCAATGCAATCAGATAGGACTTTTCGTTGGATTTATGGGCTGTGCGTTAACATATTTAACGCATTGTGACGGCCTGAAATGGTCCCCAAGCCGTCTGTTCATGACGCCTGTCACTCACCCCTGTCAACCGCCTGTTTTAAATGCCCTGTTGATTTGGCCTGGTGTGCGAGTGTGGAGACAGACAGACAGACAGACAGAGCGAGACAGCGCCGCTCAACGCCCATGAAGGGACCTTGGGTTTATGAACTGTGATGAACTGAGTTGTTTATTTATGTGGGTTGAATTCCTTCACTAAAATACTTGAAACTGACTTGAAAAGTTGTTTATGGTGTTTATTTCTCAATACAAAGGGTTTATATTTTATATGTAAGTCTAGCCCTGGAACATGACTGCCATGATGATTATCATGACAGTCATGCAGTAACTTTGCCCTGTTTTTTGCGCTCGCTGCATTTACAAGATTTCCGTATATATAAACATTCAGATTTCAAATATAAAGTACTCACAAAGTGTCCCACGGGTGTTAGTTAGTAGCAGCGCCAGCGATTAGAATTGCTGCGTCCCGCGTTGTTTAATAAAAAGCATTTTTGTCCGAGCTCCCCGGCTACTTTTTTCAAACGGGGTTCGTTTGGGAAATCCACAGTTGCACACCGGGAGCGCACTCGCCTATTAGTCTGTATTGGCAGGGCGGTCAGCCTACCTATATCGAACACACCGAGTGCCACCCTCCTCCCGACCGATAGGGGCGCGTAGTTGAAAGCCAATGGCAAAATAACACCTCGGATAAAAATGCTTTTTATTAAACAACGTGGGATGCAGAAATTCTAATCACTGGCGCTGCTACTAACTAACACCCGTGGGACACTTTGTGAGTACTTTATATTTGAAATGCGAATGTTTATATATTTTAATTATTTGTAAATGTAGCGTTTCGCAAAAACCAGGGTGAAGTTACGTCATGACTCTCGTATGAATACGAGAGTCATGTTCCAGGGCTAATGTAAGTCCTGTGTCGGTTGCAAACCCGTGGTTAAATCCAGATGAGGAAGAACTCATAAAAAAGGAGAAATAATATTTTCTCTGGTAGACAGGAGTCTACCTGGCACCCCCTACTAAAATCTAATTTACAAGTGGAAATAAGAAGAATAACACACACACATAAGAATATCCTATGATCCTACCACACTGGATTTGTTATAATAAATAAACAGAATACTACATAGGTATGTTAAATCAAATGTATATCCGCTTTCTGTCATTTATCTTTCCATTTCCACAACAATATACAGGAATGGAATATTTTGGACATACGGTAGTTCGAATGGTGATTAATCATGATTAAATAATTTTGAAGCTGTGATTAATCTGATTAAAAATTGTAATAATTTTGACAGCCCTAATAGATATCTATTAGATAGATGGATAGAGAAGGTGTGATAACTGGGTTCGCACTGGGTCACACAGCCTGTATCTTGTTTCCTGATCAGCCAGAATCGGTCAGAGCATGCAAGGCATTATGCAAAGTATCAAAAGTTGTTCTATCCAAAACCAGAAATTCCCCAGGGGGGTTGTTCCGTCATTTAGCTGTTAGTATTCAGCTCGTTAGCTGGCATAGTTTGTGCCAATGCCCCTATTTTTCCCATCAGCACACTGTTATTCCTACAGGTCTGCATTGATTTGCTTTGGCTGTACTGTCTGCTGAAACCCAAAGCCTTTGTTATACATGAAAAGCCCCGGAGAATGCCTGTTTCTCGGACACTGAAACCTACACGCCTGGCTCTGGTGCCACATTTATCGTCACATGTTCAACCACAAGTTACTCAGGGCACTTACTTTGCTGCCATTGGAATAGTAACTGAATCCTTTAAAGGACCATCTAATCTGCTTTACGTATATAGTAAAACCCACAGCATGCCTCAGTGTTTGTCGTAGCAGCCTGTTCTGTCTGAGGGATGATATGCCTTAAATAAATTGGCTACTCAGGCTGTTTTGTTCTTGGGATCTCGCGAGTAGTTTTGTAAAGAAGTACACCAAGTAAGGCTTTTATTTGCTGCACATAGCACATTTCAAAACAATAACCGGAAAAGTGATTTACTGTTATTAAACAATATTGGACCATTTTGCCAATTTCCTATCCCTTCTTGGCTGTCCTAACCTGAATTCATATCTGCTTTGTTCACTCTCATGAGGCAATTCTTAGGATGCCTATGAGATGACTTTCTGTAATGTGACGGTTGCAAGTAATGGTTGTTGCTTTTGTGTTCCGTTGCTCCTGCCTAGAACGTCTGTAGAGCAATATAGGGTCTTCAGGCACTTAACTATAACGCCAGGACCAGGACTCGACAATGCGACTAGGTACTCGCATTTGCGACAAAAAATATCACCGTGCGAGTTGTAAAATTCAATTTGTAGCACAGGTGCGACTACAGGATTTGACCATTCAATCGTGATAAAGACAAGTCTCTGTCTACAGCAAGTGCACATTCTATAGTCGCGGTTCTATACCTAAATTTATATTTCTGAACGGCAGTGTCGTTCGCCAAAAAGAGCAGAGCTACAAGCTAACAACGTGTCGAGGCTCAATGCGGTGTTCATTTGAAGATCTGTCCCTTTGCTCCCACCGCCCCGCCCCTCCATGTGTTGCTGCTCAGTTCTCTTCTCTGTCAGCACTCAGCAGCGGAGCGAACGCAGCAGGATAGCATGTATTGGTAGCACAGAAGACAGAAGGAGTTGCTAGGACCCCGACACGTTGAATACTAAAGTTATTTAGAAAGTTTGTAATGTTAAAACATCACTTGATATAACTTTTAACCAAACGTGGGTGAAACAGCGTGCAGCCGCGCACGTAAAGAGTGCACGTGCGCACGCACATGGAGTGGACGGATTGATTGATATACCAAAACAACCCTTGCTTAGCACCTCGCTAAAAGCGTGTGCGCAGCAGTGCAATATTACGAATGACCGACCTGACTGGATATATTAGTCAGTGGCTAGCTCAGGTCCATAACTCTAAATGCAACGCATTAGACTAGAGCTATGGACCAGAGCTAGTCAGTGGCCTCACTGGCCTGCATAACGAGCAACGTAAAAAACGCCGAGGTGTAGCCTTATGTCCGATGTTCTGTCTGAACTGAAGGCAAGCAGTCAAAGCCAAGGAGAATGTTACATTACTAATTCACCATTGAGTAGCCTCTGCACTAAATGTCACACTCACATGATAGAAAAACATGAAGGAAAAAAAATAACCGTGCACTCTCCCACAGTAATAAGGAAAAATAACGTGCACTCTCCCACAGTAATAAGGAAAAATAACGTGCACTCTCCCACAGTAATAAGGAAAAATAACCGTGCACTCTCCCACAGTAATAAGGAAAAATAACGTGCACTCTCCCACAGTAATAAGGAAAAATAACCGTGCACTCTCCCACAGTAATAAGGAAAAATAACCGTGCACTCTCCCACAGTAATAAGGAAAAATAACGTGCACTCTCCCACAGTAATAAGGAAAAATAACCGTGCACTCTCCCACAGTAATAAGGAAAAATAACCGTGCACTCTCCCACAGTAATAAGGAAAAATAACCGTGCACTCTCCTACAGTAATAAGGAAAAATAACGTGCACTCTCCCACAGTAATAAGGAAAAATAACCGTGCACTCTCCCACAGTAATAAGGAAAAATAACGTGCACTCTCCCACAGTAATAAGGAAAAATAACGTGCACTCTCCCACGGTAATAACGGAAAATAACCGTGCACTCTCCCACAGTAATAAGGAAAAATAACGTGCACTCTCCCACAGTAATAAGGAAAAATAACGTGCACTCTCCCACGGTAATAACGGAAAATAACCGTGCACTCTCCCACAGTAATAAGGAAAAATAACGTGCACTCTCCCACGGTAATAAGGAAAAATAACGTGCACTCTCCCACAGTAATAAGGAAAAATAACGTGCACTCTCCCACAGTAATAAGGAAAAATAACCGTGCACTCTCCCACAGTAATAAGGAAAAATAACGTGCACTCTCCCACAGTAATAAGGAAAAATAACGTGCACTCTCCCACGGTAATAACGGAAAATAACCGTGCACTCTCCCACAGTAATAAGGAAAAATAACGTGCACTCTCCCACAGTAATAAGGAAAAATAACGTGCACTCTCCCACGGTAATAACGGAAAATAACCGTGCACTCTCCCACAGTAATAAGGAAAAATAACGTGCACTCTCCCACGGTAATAAGGAAAAATAACGTGCACTCTCCCACAGTAATAAGGAAAAATAACGTGCACTCTCCCACAGTAATAAGGAAAAATAACGTGCACTCTCCCACAGTAATAAGGAAAAATAACGTGCACTCTCCCACGGTAATAAGGAAAAATAACCGTGCACTCTCCCACAGTAATAAGGAAAAATAACCGTGCACTCTCCCACAGTAATAAGGAAAAATAACCGTGCACTCTCCCACAGTAATAAGGAAAAATAACTGTGCACTCTCCCACAGTAATAAGGAAAAATAACTGTGCACTCTCCCACAGTAATAAGGAAAAATAACCGTGCACTCTCCCACAGTAATAAGGAAAAATAACGTGCACTCTCCCACAGTAATAAGGAAAAATAACCGTGCACTCTCCCACGGTAATAAGGAAAAATAACGTGCACTCTCCCACAGTAATAAGGAAAAATAACCGTGCACTCTCCCACGGTAATAAGGAAAAATAACGTGCACTCTCCCACGGTAATAAGGAAAAATAACGTGCACTCTCCCTCAGTAATAAGGAAAAATAACGTGCACTCTCCCACAGTAATAAGGAAAAATAACGTGCACTCTCCCACAGTAATAAGGAAAAATAACGTGCACTCTCCCTCAGTAATAAGGAAAAATAACGTGCACTCTCCCACGGTAATAACGGAAAATAACCGTGCACTCTCCCACAGTAACAGTTTCCGTGCTTTGAATGGATTACTCCAGGTTATTGTCGCTGCCATATCGGACATACGCGCCTTTTGTTTTATGTGTTTAATCCGCCGTAATGTAAACAAAAAAAAGAAAATCCGTCATCGCCGCGGAGAAAGAGAGAAGATGCATCTGTTTTGAGATGAAACCGGAAATCGTCACATGCTGTGGGCTGCTAGGGCTTCTGGGAAATTGAGGCCAATGTAAACGAATGGGGTTCAACGCCTCATGGAGGAGGGTCCTGTGCTGCGTCTTCCGGGTGTACCAAGATGGCGGGTGGTACGATCGTTCATAACAGACAGAGGAAGCTTTTTTTGCTCGATTTTCGCGGATTAAAAGCCCAAATAATTCAGCGTATGCTCTAAAGGTAATACAACAATCTCGGCAGTGAAGGGGGGTTGATTAAAAGTCCGATAAATCGTTTTCCGCAGTCAAACTGGTAATAAGGAAAAATAAGCGACCAAAGTAAAGTTTCCAAACCTTTTGTGCCGAGTTTATATACAGTAGCGACATGTTATTTTGAGGGCTGCTAGCCCTCCTATATACAGCTTTTGTCCGCAACACAAACATTAAATACCATTGACAAAGGGAAAATGTACGTCATCTTGTCTCCACACGTCTCATATTTGCCATGGACAATGAAAGGAGAAATTAGGTCAAATGTCCGCCAAATATGACGTAAAATATGATTGGCCAGTATGAGAGGATGCATGATGATGTGCAGTACGATGATAAGAGCCTGAGATGAACTGTTCAGAGATGTGGATCACCATGTGGATCTCTGCCGTCATTGGTGGTGATGTCATATCGGTGATGTCATAGCGGTGATGTCGTAGTATAGGAGCGTCGCTCGCAAATGGACAGCCTGCGCAAATCTGAATGTCTACGCTTGCGCGGCAACAGTTTGTGTTGTGTACTCTCCGTCAGGACCCGAGCTCCTGGTCAGCATAAATATCGTGCGAATTGTCTTTAGACTTTCACTCATCTCGGTGTGTAGTTTTAGAGCTTTATCCCGAGGGAGTTTCTTCGGGACACGGCGTGAGCGAGTGAAGAGAGAAACGTAGAAGAGGGATATAGTACAAAAAGACTATTGTCCAACCTAGAACTCTCACTCGCGCCACAGTCCATTTGACGATGGAAGCGAGGAGTGAGCCACAATCGTTCCAGATTCGGGTCTCCCGTTCTCAGCGTCCACATGCCCGTGCCTCCACCCATCTCCATGAACCCATGAAGAGGAGCCACATCGACCTCTACGGCCAAACGCAGAGGAACGAGCAGGTCCATTCACCAGCCCCGTCAGCGAATAAACTGCTCTGTATAGCCAGCCAGAACCAAAGAGAGACGGATGAGCATGGATCCAACGGTCGTCAACAGTTTACCAAGAATGTAGCTCTGGCGGGAGAAGTGAAGGCAAATCCGTCGAGTTACACAGGAAAGAAGACCCACATGTGTAAACGGTGTGATAAGAGTTTCAATCGGCCAAGTGATCTGAAGAGACACCAGCGTGTCCACACTGGAGAAAAGCCATACGACTGTCAACAGTGTGACCAGAGTTTCAGTCAGTTAGGTAATCTAAAGGCACACCTGCGTCTCCACACTGGAGAAAAACCATACCACTGTAAACAGTGTGACAAGAGTTTCAGTGTGTCAGGTGACTTGAAGAAACATCAGCGAATCCATACTGGAGAAAGACCATACCACTGTAAACAATGTGACAAGAGTTTCAGTGTGTCAGGTGACTTGAAGACACACCAGCGTATCCATACTGGAGAAAGACCATACCACTGTAAACAATGTGACAAGAGTTTCAGTGTGTCAGGTGACTTGAAGACACACCAGCGTATCCATACTGGAGAAAGACCATACCACTGTAAACAATGTGACAAGAGTTTCAGTGTGTCAGGTGACTTGAAGAAACATCAGCGTCTCCACACTGGGGAAAGACCATACCACTGTAAAGAATGTGACAAGAGTTTCAGTGTGTCAGGTAACTTGAAGACACACCAGCGTATCCATACTGGAGAAAGACCATACCACTGTAAAGAGTGTGACAAGAGTTTCAGTAAGTCAGGTAACTTGAAGACACACCAGCGTATCCATACTGGAGAAAGACCATACCACTGTAAAGAGTGTGACAAGAGTTTCAGTGACATGGGTCATCTGAGGATACATCAGCGTATCCATACTGGAGAAAGACCATACCACTGTAAAGAGTGTGACAAGAGTTTCAGTAAGTCAGGTAACTTGAAGACACACCAGCGTATCCATACTGGAGAAAGACCATACCACTGTAAATAGTGTGACAAGAGTTTCACTGTGTCAGATCACTTGAGGACACACCAGCGTATCCATACTGGAGAAAGACCATTCCACTGTAAAGAGTGTGACAAGAGTTTCAGTCAGTTAGGTAATCTAGAGGTACACCTGCGTAGCCACACTGGAGAAAAACCATACCACTGTAAACAGTGTGACAAGAGTTTTAGTCAGTTATGTAGTCTTAAGACACACCTGCGTAGCCACACTAGAGAAAAAAACATACAACTGTAAACAATGTGACAAACGTTTCAAGTTAACTGACTCGAAGAGACACCAGTGTATCCAGTCTATGTAATTGTTGAGGGGCGCTAGCCCCTCCCATGTACTGTGTGTGTGTGTGTGTGTGTGTGTGTGTGTGTGTGTGCGCATGCACAGGCTTTAAAATGACATTGGCAATGAATGGACCGTTTTGCGTGTTTGTGTAAACACAAACATTGAAGATGAAGGTGAGGACGCAAATTCTCATTGGCCGGACGAGATGATGTATGATAAGAGCGCCCCTCACTTCACACGGGTGTGATTTTTCTTTTTTAAACCTCTGAGGATTTAGAACGGTGGTGCTCTAAAATAGCAGATCTACAAGCTCACAGCGTGGCACGAACATTGTACATCCATTTTTTGAGTTTCTAAACTCAAAATGTTGTTGGCTTCCATTCAAAATGACTTGCAGGCATCATTGTCATGTTGTCGCTTCCAGGGCTCGACAGTGCGACTAGGTACTCGCATTTGCGACTAAAAATATCACCGTGCGAGTTGTAAAATTCAATTTGTAGCACAGGTGCGACTACAGGATTTGACCATTCAATCGTGATAAAGACAAGTCTCTGTCTACAGCAAGTGCACATTCTATAGTCGCGGTTCTATACCTAAATTTATATTTCTGAACGGCGGTGTCGTTCGCCAAAAGGAGCAGAACTACAAGCTAACAACGTGTCGAGGCTCAATGCGGTGTTCATTTGAAGATCTGTCCCTTTGCTCCCACCGCCCCGCCCCTCCATGTGTTGCTGCTCAGTTCTCTTCTCTGTCAGCACTCAGCAGCGGAGCGAACGCATCAGGGTAGCATGTATTGGTAGCACAGAAGACAGAAGGAGTTGCTAGGACCCCGACACGTTGAATACTAAAGTTATTTAGAAAGTTTGTAATGTTAAAACATCACTTGATATAACTTTTAACCAAACGTGGGTGAAACAGCGTGCAGCCGCGCACTTAAAGAGTGCACGTGCGCACGCACATGGATTGGACGGATTGATTGATATACCAAAACAACCCTTGCTTAGCACCTCGCTAAAAGCGTGTGCGCAGCACAATACGAATGACCGACATGACTGGATATATTAGTCAGTGGCTAGCTCAGGTCCATAACTCTAAATGCAACACATTAGACTAGAGCTATGGACCGGAGCTAGTCAGTGGCCTCACTGGCCTGCATAACGAGCAACGTAAAAAAGGCAAAGATCATCACCACCATCTCCTTCCATCACGCCGAGGTGTAGCCTTATGTCCGATGTTCTGTCTGAACTGAAGGCAAGCAGTCAAAGCCAAGGAGAATGTTACATTACTAATTCACCATTGAGTAGCCTCTGCACTAAATGTCACACTCACATGATAGAAAAACATGAAGGAAAAAAAAATAACCGTGCACTCTCCCACAGTAATAAGGAAAAATAACGTGCACTCTCCCACAGTAATAAGGAAAAATAACCGTGCACTCTCCCACAGTAATAAGGAAAAATAACCGTGCACTCTCCCACAGTAACCGTGCACTCTCCCACGGTAATAAGGAAAAATAACCGTGCACTCTCCCACGGTAATAAGGAAAAATAACCGTGCACTCTCCCACAGTAGGCCTAATAAGGAAAAATAACCGTGCACTCTCCCACAGTAGGCCTAATAAGGAAAAATAACCGTGCACTCTCCTACAGTAACCGTGCACTCTCCCACGTTAATAAGGAAAAATAACCGTGCACTCTCCCACAGTAATAAGGAAAAATAACGTGCACTCTCCCACGGTAATAAGGAAAAATAACGTGCACTCTCCCACGGTAATAAGGAAAAATAACGTGCACTCTCCCACGGTAATAAGGAAAAATAACGTGCACTCTCCCACAGTAATAAGGAAAAATAACCGTGCACTCTCCCACAGTAATAAGGAAAAATAACCGTGCACTCTCCCACAGTAATAAGGAAAAATAACCGTGCACTCTCCCACGGTAATAAGGAAAAATAACGTGCACTCTCCCACAGTAATAAGGAGAAATAACGTGCACTCTCCCACAGTAATAAGGAAAAATAACCGTGCACTCTCCCACAGTAATAAGGAAAAATAACGTGCACTCTCCCACAGTAATAAGGAAAAATAACGTGCACTCTCCCACAGTAATAAGGAAAAATAACCGTGCACTCTCCCACAGTAATAAGGAAAAATAACGTGCACTCTCCCACAGTAATAAGGAGAAATAACGTGCACTCTCCCACAGTAATAAGGAAAAATAACGTGCACTCTCCCACAGTAATAAGGAAAAATAACGTGCACTCTCCCACAGTAATAAGGAAAAATAACCGTGCACTCTCCCACAGTAATAAGGAAAAATAACGTGCACTCTCCCACAGTAATAAGGAAAAATAACGTGCACTCTCCCACAGTAATAAGGAAAGATAACGTGCACTCTCCCACAGTAATAAGGAAAAATAACATGCACTCTCCCACAGTAATAAGGAAAGATAACGTGCACTCTCCCACAGTAATAAGGAAAAATAACGTGCACTCTCCCACAGTAATAAGGAAAAATAACGTGCACTCTCCCACAGTAATAAGGAAAGATAACGTGCACTCTCCCACGGTAATAAGGAAAGATAAGCGACCAAAGTAAAGTTTCCAAACCTTTTGTGCCGAGTTTATATACAGTAGCGACATTATGTTATTTTGACGGCTGCTAGCCCTCCTATATACAGCTTTTGGCCGCAACACAAACATTAAATATGTCCGCCAAATATGACGTAAAATATGATTGGCCAGTATGAGATGATGCATGATGATGTACAGTACGATGATAAGAGCCTGAGATGAACTGTTCAGAGATGTGGATCACCATGTGGATCTCTGCCGTCATTGGTGGTGATGTCATATCGGTGATGTCATAGCGGTGATGTCGTAGTATAGGAGCGTCGCTCGCAAATGGACAGCCTGCGCAAATCTGAATGTCTACGCTTGCGCGGCAACAGTTTGTGTTGTGTGCTCTCCGTCAGGACCCGAGCTCCTGGTCAGCATAAATATCGTGCGAATTGTCTTTAGACTTTCACTCATCTCGGTGTGTAGTTTAGAGCTTTATCCCGAGGGAGTTTCTTCGGGACACGGCGTGAGCGAGTGAAGAGAGAAACGTAGAAGAGGGATATAGTACAAAAAGACTATTGTCCAACCTAGAACTCTCACTCGCGTCACAGTCCATTTGACGATGGAAGCGAGGAGTGAGCCACAATCGTTCCAGATTCGGGTCTCCCGTTCTCAGCGTCCACATGCCTGTGCCTCCACCCATCTCCATGAACCCATGAAGAGGAGCCACATCGACCTCTACGGCCAAACGCAGAGGAACGAGCAGGTCCATTCACCAGCCCCGTCAGCGAATAAACTGCTCTGTATAGCCAGCCAGAACCAAAGAGAGACGGATGAGCATGGATCCAACGGTCGTCAACAGTTTACCAAGAATGTAGCTCTGGCGGGAGAAGTGAAGGCAAATCCGTCGAGTTACACAGGAAAGAAGACCCACATGTGTAAACGGTGTGATAAGAGTTTCAATCGGCCAAGTGATCTGAAGAGACACCAGCGTGTCCACACTGGAGAAAAGCCATACGACTGTCAACAGTGTGACCAGAGTTTCAGTCAGTTAGGTAATCTAAAGGCACACCTGCGTCTCCACACTGGAGAAAAACCATACCACTGTAAACAGTGTGACAAGAGTTTCAGTGTGTCAGGTGACTTGAAGAAACATCAGCGAATCCATACTGGAGAAAGACCATACCACTGTAAACAATGTGACAAGAGTTTCAGTAAGTCAGGTAACTTGAAGACACACCAGCGTATCCATACTGGAGAAAGACCATACCACTGTAAACAATGTGACAAGAGTTTCAGTGTGTCAGGTGACTTGAAGACACACCAGCGTATCCATACTGGAGAAAGACCATACCACTGTAAACAATGTGACAAGAGTTTCAGTGTGTCAGGTGACTTGAAGAAACATCAGCGTCTCCACACTGGGGAAAGACCATACCACTGTAAAGAATGTGACAAGAGTTTCAGTGTGTCAGGTAACTTGAAGACACACCAGCGTATCCATACTGGAGAAAGACCATACCACTGTAAAGAGTGTGACAAGAGTTTCAGTAAGTCAGGTAACTTGAAGACACACCAGCGTATCCATACTGGAGAAAGACCATACCACTGTAAAGAGTGTGACAAGAGTTTCAGTGACATGGGTCATCTGAGGATACATCAGCGTATCCATACTGGAGAAAGACCATACCACTGTAAAGAGTGTGACAAGAGTTTCAGTAAGTCAGGTAACTTGAAGACACACCAGCGTATCCATACTGGAGAAAGACCATACCACTGTAAATAGTGTGACAAGAGTTTCACTGTGTCAGATCACTTGAGGACACACCAGCGTATCCATACTGGAGAAAGACCATTCCACTGTAAAGAGTGTGACAAGAGTTTCAGTCAGTTAGGTAATCTAGAGGTACACCTGCGTAGCCACACTGGAGAAAGACCATTCCACTGTAAACAATGTGACAAGAGTTTCAGTAAGTCAGGTAACTTGAAGACACACCAGCGTATCCATACTGGAGAAAGACCATACCACTGTAAACAATGTGACAAGAGTTTCAGTGTGTCAGGTGACTTGAAGACACACCAGCGTATCCATACTGGAGAAAGACCATACCACTGTAAACAATGTGACAAGAGTTTCAGTGTGTCAGGTGACTTGAAGAAACATCAGCGTCTCCACACTGGGGAAAGACCATACCACTGTAAAGAATGTGACAAGAGTTTCAGTGTGTCAGGTAACTTGATGACACACCAGCGTATCCATACTGGAGAAAGACCATACCACTGTAAAGAGTGTGACAAGAGTTTCAGTAAGTCAGGTAACTTGAAGACACACCAGCGTATCCATACTGGAGAAAGACCATACCACTGTAAAGAGTGTGACAAGAGTTTCAGTGACATGGGTCATCTGAGGATACATCAGCGTATCCATACTGGAGAAAGACCATACCACTGTAAAGAGTGTGACAAGAGTTTCAGTAAGTCAGGTAACTTGAAGACACACCAGCGTATCCATACTGGAGAAAGACCATACCACTGTAAATAGTGTGACAAGAGTTTCACTGTGTCAGATCACTTGAGGACACACCAGCGTATCCATACTGGAGAAAGACCATTCCACTGTAAAGAGTGTGACAAGAGTTTCAGTCAGTTAGGTAATCTAGAGGTACACCTGCGTAGCCACACTGGAGAAAGACCATTCCACTGTAAAGAGTGTGACAAGAGTTTCAGTAAGTCAGGTAACTTGAAGACACACCAGCGTATCCATACTGGAGAAAGACCATTCCACTGTAAAGAGTGTGACAAGAGTTTCAGTCAGTTAGGTAATCTAGAGGTACACCTGCGTAGCCACACTGGAGAAAAACCATACCACTGTAAACAATGTGACAAACGTTTCAAGTTAACTGACTCGAAGAGACACCAGTGTATCCAGTCTATGTAATTGTTGAGGGGCGCTAGCCCCTCCCATGTACTGTGTGTGTGTGTGTGTGTGTGTGTGTGTGTGTGTGTGTGTGTGTGTGTGTGTGTGTGTGTGTGTGTGTGTGTGTGTGTGTGTGTGTGTGTGTGTGTGTGTGTGTGCGCGCATGCACAGGCTTTAAAATGACATTGGCAATGAATGGACCGTTTTGCGTGTTTGTGTAAACACAAACATTGAAGATGAAGGTGAGGACGCAAATTCTCATTGGCCGGACTAGATGATGTATGATAAGAGCGCCCCTCACTTCACACGGGTGTGATTTTTCTTTTTTAAACCTCTGAGGATTTAGAACGGTGGTGCTCTAAAATAGCAGATCTACAAGCTCACAGCGTGGCACGAACATTGTACATCCATTTTTGAGTTTCTAAACTCAAAATGACTTGCAGGCATCATTGTCATGTTGTCGCTTCCAGGGCTCGACAATGCGACTAGGTACTCGCATTTGCGACTAAAAATATCACCGTGCGAGTTGTAAAATTCAATTTGTAGCACAGGTGCGACTACAGGATTTGACCATTCAATCGTGATAAAGACAAGTCTCTGTCTACAGCAAGTGCACATTCTATAGTCGCGGTTCTATACCTAAATTTATATTTCTGAACGGCGGTGTCGTTCGCCAAAAGGAGCAGAACTACAAGCTAACAACGTGTCGAGGCTCAATGCGGTGTTCATTTGAAGATCTGTCCCTTTGCTCCCACCGCCCCGCCCCTCCATGTGTTGCTGCTCAGTTCTCTTCTCTGTCAGCACTCAGCAGCGGAGCGAACGCAGCAGGGTAGCATGTATTGGTAGCACAGAAGACAGAAGGAGTTGCTAGGACCCCGACACGTTGAATACTAAAGTTATTTAGAAAGTTTGTAATGTTAAAACATCACTTGATATAACTTTTAACCAAACGTGGGTGAAACAGCGTGCAGCCGCGCACGTAAAGAGTGCACGTGCGCACGCACATGGATTGGACGGATTGATTGATATACCAAAACAACCCTTGCTTAGCACCTCGCTAAAAGCGTGTGTGCAGCACAATACGAATGACCGACCTGGCTGGATATATTAGTCAGTGGCTAGCTCAGGTCCATAACTCTAAATGCAACGCATTAGACTAGAGCTATGGACGACCAGTGCTAGTCAGTGGCCTCACTGGCCTGCATAACGAGCAACGTAAAAAAGGCAAAGATCATCACCACCATCTCCTTCCATCACACCGAGGTGTAGCCTTATGTCCGATGTTCTGTCTGAACTCAAGGCAAGCAGTCAAAGCCAAGGAGAATGTTACATTACTAATTCACCATCGAGTAGTCTCTGCACTAAATGTCACACTCACATGATAGAACAGCAAGATAAAAACGGATAGTCTGTCTGTCCATCCATTCACAAAATGAATATCTATCTATCTATCTATCTATCTATCTATCTATCTATCTATCTATCTATCTATCTATCTATCTATCTATCTATCTATCTATCTATCTATCTATCTATCTGCATACCAAACTAATAGTCTATCAGTATAAAAACAAATTGATTATATAGATTACATAAAAAATATATGATATGCAGATGAATATCAATATTGTGATCATTTCTGAAAAGATATTGTGATATAATATTTTGTCATATTGCCTGCCCCTACCTCATATCACTTTATTAAAGAAAAATCACACTTGTGTGAAGTGTTGGGCACTCTTATCATCATACATCATGATTTAATTTACGTCATATTTAGCGGAATTTTGACCTAATTTCTCCGTTCATTGTCAATGGCAAATATTGAGACGTGTGGGGTCTAAAGCTGTATATAGGAGGGGCTAGCCGCGCCCCTCAAAAACACATTATTTGATAACTTTTCATCGTGCTCCTAAAATAATTTGTGTGCTACTAGACTTTTCAACTTAGGCGCACACGTGCTACTTGGAAAAATGCTAAGCGTCGAGCCCTGGCCAGGACCATTATAGGCTAATGTGTGAGTGTCTAGATACAACTGTGCTTGGTTGGTAAGTGTAATATATTTAGAGTGACTAGTGACTACTGTAAGAAACTCCTTTTAGAGTCTAAAGGGAGAACCTTGCTAGAGGTCAAATTGTCTAAAGTTTAAAGACAATTTGACCTCTAGCATTTTAACCCTCTCTCCCATTCTGACCGGGCACCCATTTTGGTGTTGGCATCATGTTATGCTTTAGCTATTTAAAAATAGCAGATCTACAAGCTCATATCGCGCCACCGAGTGGCGCGATACGAGCTTGTAGGTCTGCTATTTTTTTTTATTATCGAAGAACGACTGACATTTTTTGAATCTGATCTCAGGTCAGAATGGGTTCATCAGACCAGTGTGTGTCCAGTGGAAACCTCGTATGAATCTGATCTCAGGTCAGAATGGGTTAAAGCAATTCTAAAGATGGCTGCTGGAAAATGTGCCCATGCATGCACACAGCACTCTTTTTACAGTGCCAACTGTATTGTAATCTAATGCCAAGGCTGCCATTCTATACATCATGAGGACCACAATAGAATTTAGACCAGACCGTCTCAGTTATTAATTTACACAAGCTGTAGTGTACGGTATGTGTATTTTGTTTGGGTAACACTTGCTATGCATTATAAGCATACTTATAATGTGTATAACACTGTAAAATTACAGTCATAAATAATCATGACACATTATATAGAAAGACATGAATGTGACTTCACACCATTGGAAGTAGTAAATGAAAACCTCATGAGATGACGCTGACTTTCATGTATGAATGCAATGTCACATACAGTATAATTATAAGGTGTCTTGACCATGTCCTGTGGGTTCATCATTATCATGGCATGCAACCTAGTAGGTCTGGCCTGTTTAACAAAGTAGCCTAATGCAAGCCTGTCCACTGTGTGTTGGCATTTGTTGTTCGGCGGAGAGCAATTACAAAAACATTGCTGTGACACAGCGGTACAATTCCTTCACGCTACCATGGAGATGGTGGTTTGAATCATTAATGGTTCATGTCTCTGGCTTGACACCTAGTCAGTCACATGTGTAATTATGAAGTATTACAATACTTGACCAGGAGTAATTTGAAAAGGTTTCATAATGCGCTACGATTGCATTATGAGCCTATCCTGCAGCGTGTAACGTGCGCATTGAGTTGAATGCATACAGATGGATGGCCACAGCATCAATAGACATTAGACAACAGGTTATTAGAGACAAATTATCAGAAATTGGCATGAACGAATAAACATGCGCAGTGACGCACACTTTACTATAACCTATTATTATTTTGAGGAACCTAATGTATGCATTTATTCAAAGAAATAAAACCAGTGGCACCAAAAATCACTATATTTTTAAGTTTTACCTAAATTTCTCAAATGAGGATTTCTGGAGAGCTCATGTTTCTTTCAGGGGAGCCGCCACTCTTTCACTACAAACAGTAATACATTTTGAATTTTGCAAGGTCATGGGAATTAGATGACTGAATTTTAACTTATAATTTCAAAGGAATGTTATGTCCTAGTGTGTCATAATTGCAGTACTGAATAGTGTGAACTTGTAGCTTGAAAGTAGTGAAGCCACAACATACCCAGAGGTTTGTCTTTTCTTTAGCTCTCATATCTTACTTAAACATACTTTGTACTTTGAGCTGAACTTGCAAAATAAGTGCATAGAGTGCATGACTTTGTTTCTGCTCTATCATGTTCCTGCCTATGCATATTTAAAATTATGTATTTGTTCTGTGTGCTGGCTGCCTGATACACAGAAGCAAAGCCTTGGCCAGGGTTAGTGTGAATGTACCATGGTGCATTTTTCGACTTTTCACCTGCTGTTGTTAACAAGTTTATATAGAATCAGGCTTACAGAACATGAACAATTGCAAAACCTGCCTTACGTTTACACGTGCACCACCACTACACACATGAAAAGATAGACTACTATGTACCTACTATGTGCCTTGATCACAATCATTTCAAACTTTTACCTTCTTTACGATTAATGTAGGATTTTCTCTTCACTGCCCTCATAGTTCTATGACAAGCTCTGTATACTGTAAATATGATAAATTCCCTCCCTTTTCCCTCCACATAAAATATTTAAACCGGCAATTGCGGATCTACAAGCTCCCTATTGCACAGACCATGTTTGTAGATATATTTATGTACCGGTATTATCATTATTTTTTTTTTTATTTTTTTTATTTCTTTTGCGGCTTACGCCTTTTATTGATTTTTGAAGGGACAGACGGTAGGCTGACAGGAAACGGGAGAGAGATGGGGGGATTGACATGCAGTAAAGGCCGTGTCGGGTCCGGGAGTCGAACCCGCGGCACACTGCGACTGGATTACCAGTCCGGTGCCCAGACCGTTACGCTACGGCCTGGGCCTCACATTATTTTGTTATGTATTAATACACGGAATAGCCTAGGGATGCTCAGGTTCAAGCCTTGTGCAGATGTAATTTGACAGTACAGAAATGATGTGTGCACAGGTGAATTTAGATCCCACGTAGACTCGGTGGATTTGAAGTGAACGGTTCAGTACTGTTGAGAATGTTCACTTTGTGATGCTATGGCCTATACAGGACTTGTAAAGCCCGCTTTATTAGAATTCACAGCAACTAGTGTGTAAGATAGAATTTCTCCGACCTCATTTAGGGGCAGAGTTTTCCATTAGTCGAGTGTTGGTGCTGCTTGCTTAACCAAGGGGAAAATGGGTTTTTAAAACTGCCACTCCTGAATATGGTGTGTGCGTGTGCGTGTGCGTGTGCGTGTGTGCGTGTGTGTGTGCGTGTGTGTGTGTGTGTGTGGACTTGTGTGCGTGCTGTGGACTTGTATTATGTGTACTGTACATGCCAAGTGTGGAGGCAGAGTCGCAGTCTCCTTGTGCCTCTGTGTGCGTGCGTGGATGCACATGTTCTGAATGGACTAGTGTGTGTGGGTGTTCTGTACAACGTAGAGCACCATTTTAATGTGGCACCTGCCTGATGGATTGGGTGCTGATGATAGGGGTCAGCAGGGAGAGGAGGGGGTGCCACTACAGGCTTGCTTTAGAACAGACTTTAAAACGCCTTGTTGTAGTGTGGTTAATTTGCGGGCTGGAGTAGACAGCAAACGGGGTGTGCCACCAAAAGGTCATTAACCCATTCTGACCTGAGATCAGATTCATACGAGGTTTCCACTGGACACACACTGGTCTGATTAACCCATTCTGACCTGAGATCAGATTTAAAAAATGTCAGTCGTTCTTCGATTTTTCAAAAATAGCAGACCTACAAGCTCGTATCGCGCCACTCGGTGGCGCGATATGAGCTTGTAGATCTGCTATTTTTCAATAGCTAAAGCATAACATGATGCCAACACCAAAATGGGTGCCCGTTCAGAATGGGTTAAACCCCACATTAGAAAGAAAATTATTTCCAACATGTGAGCGAAGTAATTTTCTTCAGCACCAAACATCTCTACGCTTTCCTGAAGTGGTTTGCTTAACTCGTAGGCCAGTGATTGCTGTTCCCTTAACTTGATCAAAACTATCCTGGGCTATAGCTTATAGCCTTCCTAAACTAAATTAATTGTCTCCACCAGCCGAAGGCATGGGGAAAGTTTGCACTCCATCCGTGTGTGTCCGTCCGTCCATTTGTTGCCAGCTAATCTCCGGCACCGTTAACCCGGTCGATGCCAAACTTTGCACACTGGATGCCGGATGGCAACGATGAACCTCTGCCCCAAATTTTCCAGAATGGCCTGTTATAGCCCCACCAAGAGGCAGCTTTTCACAATTTGTACCTATAACTTAACTGCACCGATCTGCATGAAATGTTGCATGCACACTCCCTAGAGGCCAAGGACAAACCTTTGACCTGCATTTTTCACCAGGTCACCAGGAGGCCGACTTTTGTAAAACACATTTTTTTATATTACTCCTGATTTTGTCCCAAAATCTAGCAAATCGTTACACAGTATGATGTATCTCTATAGTCATATCATGTGCTCCAGACGGATCTGTCCGATATTTCATATTCCATCCTAATTGGCTAACATTGGCTTTCAAAGTTTGCAGTATTGGCCCGTTTTGAACAAAAAAGCCTCAAATCATGAACGTAGCGTGCAATTTACGTGAAATCTTTCACGCACTTTAATTCCTACTCGGTTGACGACTATATCCCACCCTTTTCACATTTTTGCTAAACACATTTTTGGAACAAAAATCAGGCATGAGAACAAATGGCACCCTTTTCACATTGGCCTATTATAGCGCCACCAGGAGGCCACAACCTGACCTGGCCTGGTGGAGACCTGTGCAGAGAGAGGCACTTGTTCTAGTTCTTTCTGTGCCGCTAGGTCGTAGCAAATGTGTAGTTAAGCTGTGCCAGCGTTTGCGTTCACTTTAAAGGGGAATTCCTAATTTTCAACAATTTCATCGTCATTAATATACCTTAGAGCTGTTATTATTTCCACACAACAGCTCTAAGGTATATAAATGCAGTAAAATGTTGAAAATGAGTGGTATTCCACTTTAAACACAATCAGTGCCGGGATTCCTTCAAAATAGAAGCTCTGGAGCCACATTTCACATTCAGTACTACGAAGGGGTTAAGGCCAAACAAGGCTAATTTAGTTCAGGGTGGTAAAAGCAAATCATATGGAATTAATACAGTGCATATGTTATCTTTCCATATACATTATACCAAATTATGAGCAATTTCCTTTCATATAAAGCACACCCACATAAACAGAACGCGCTTGTTGAAGCGAGTGCGAAGCTGTTTAGGGCTGGCCTGAAGCGAAACCACAGAAGAATGAGAAAAGCTGTCGAGGGGGGACAAACCCACACACTGAAACATGCTCACGAACACCCTTCAAGAGCATCATTTTGAGTCTTAACCCATTCTGACCTGAGATCAGATTCTAAAAATGTCAGTCGTTCTTCGATTTTTTTCAAAAATAGCAGATCTGCTATTTTTCAATAGCTAAAGCATAACATGATGCCGACACCAAAATGGGTGCCCGTTCAGAATGGGTTAATCTCCATGGAACAATTAGATTGTAAAGGCTGAATGCCTGTCAGCACTGAGGATTAATTAATGCTACAATAGCCTGTAAGCAGAGGACAAGGGATGAGTGGGTGCTAACACTATGATTAAAACTTAACAACAACTCCGACCATATTTGAAAGAGTGTATTGTGCCTCTTCCCAATCCCAATACAAGCAAAATGGACAATACACTTTTTTTATACAGACAGATAATAGACTCATTACATGGGAGAAATTTGAAATTGTTAAATATATTTATAAGGCAGGGTCCAAAATGTAAAATGAAATAAAATACGTTTTACCAACTAAAGGCTTGGTGAAAACTTAGTAGGCAGCACTGACAAGGCAGCACCTTAGAGTATATATTTCTAGAGAAGGCACCCAGAGGAAACCCTGAGGCGAAATGGACATAGTGGCCGGATTTGGTAGTGCAGCTCGAGCCAGCGCTGCTCCGTTGACTATCATTGCGCACGTTCATGTGATTGGGGCCATGACACGTGAACGAATGTTTCATACGTGAACGCGCACAAACGGCACAATGATAGTCAACGGCAGCGCGTTCATGTGTTTGTAACCAATCAATCCCAGAATGCACTCTGTTCCTACCAGGAAGGAGGAGTGAATCCGCCTCATGCGCTTTTGAGCAACTTAATGCAAGTGGATGGGAGGAGAACTCGGGTGTCTTCTCTATAGATATATAACTCTATGGGCAGCACTGACAAAAAATAACCATGTAATTGACGGTGAGGGCTGTGATTCAAGATTTTAATCATTTATTATTTCAATTAAACATTTATTTGAGTTTCTCTTGGTGTGTGCTCGGTGGAGACAAAAATACACAAAAATCGACATCGGCAACAAATCAAATATAAAAAGTGTCTGCTGCATTAAACACCCCACTAGGGGAGACAATTAAGATAAGTTCATGGCCTCAATTAATGATGAGGAATTAGGCCTGAGGCTCAGGATAGTGCTGTTACAGAACACTATATTTGGTTGTAATACTTCATAATGGGAGAAAATGTGTATTGGCTGGATAAAAGGGGACTATAAATATCACAGATGCTTGATACTTATTTTAGCTATCTCTGCTTACTCAGTTACTCTAAATACGCTTTTGCCAATATTTATACATTGTACTATATCCACATACCCCTCTCCTTATTCTGGGATGTCCCCATGGCATTTAAGCACACTGACGTTTACAATTACTTCACTTCAGCACAGGTTAATGATCCTAAATTAGCCAAGATGAAAAACTGTTCTTGGGTAAGTGTCTGGCTTTTTTTTTTAGCCATTTGGCTATCCATCTAACATTACATGTTTTCAAACCACATTATAGTCTAGATAGCTTGCTAACTAATCTAGAATTCACTTATTTTGTTACTTCCAAGTTGTTTATACTGTAAATTATAATGAGTGAGAGAAAAATAAGAAGTAAGAAAAACCACAAAAAGGACTGTCATCAATTTGGGCATACTGTGGCCTGCATTTTGTAAAAAAGGAGAAAAGTTTCTCTCTGCAATGATAATTCATACACTCTCCCCCCCAAAATGTTCCTTTTGTTGGTTAAAGCTAGAGTATGATTTCATCAGAGGCCCTGCGTCAGTATTCTGTGAGGCAGCCAGAGCAGACAGACCTCACCTGCATCCATGATCAAAAGGATTTTCTATCCCATGCGCTTCTCCACTGAGGCAACAAGGTACATAGATTATAGAACGGTTTCATAGGAGAGCTATGCATAGTCCTACTAGTGCATCTCCAGAGAGGTTCAGGCTAGACAATAATGCATACAGCAGGATTAATCTTCATTGTCTACATGCCACTGGCTGCCTATCGGCATTTACCAGAAGGTGTTGTGCTCTGACCACAATACCTTTCATAGAGCCATTATGATAAAACACTGTTTTATGGTCAGGCTCCAACAGCATTCTGCTAGATGTCGATAGGCAGTCAGACACACTCTGACACGGCCACATTGTAATACAAAGTTTGGATTCCATTTTCTGTCATTCTGGGAGGATGGAACGGTGGCACTGGAGAAAGCTCCATCACAAGCTCATGTAGGCCTATAGCACGTACAATCTCAAATGCATGTTGCAGAATTGAGACTAAACTTGACATATAAAATAAGTGTGAAAGTATTAGGTATATTGTATCGCTATTGAGTTAATTGGCATACATATTTACGGTAGGCATGAAATCGTGTCCATATTGTGCAGCCCCAGCGTGCATAGGCACGTTCACCCCCTCCTGTAGCACCTGGATGGACTACGCTACGTTTATTATGACTTACTGGTTTATTAACAACCAGACCTACTTGGGAACGATGCAAGTTGGGAACAATGAAAATCGGTAATGCATACCCCACCCTAGTATACAATACACGTTATATCCGTGGTCATAGCACCCGCTTTAACCGTCTCGTCTGTGTTCCTTTTGTGCCCATACATGTAGATATCTGCATCTGTCTGTCTGCCTGTATCCCTGTATGCCCATATAATAGAGCTCTCTGTGTATGTCTGTTCTTGTCCCTTTTATGGCCATTTAGAGATCTCCGGTGTTTATCGGTATATGAGCCTATATATGGGCCTGGCCATATATGGGCATATGAGGAGATGGCGGTTGTGGAAAGTCCTTGTGCAGTGGTCTGCAGAGAACGTCTGAAGAGTACACTTGTACAGCTTTGTGCTCAGGTGTGGGTACTTAGGCTCATTAGGTCCACTGCCACTGTCTTTTCTGGCAGTTCTGGACAACCATCTATACGACCGACTCAAGGCCGGGCACTGCACTCCATGTGTGGTGTGGTGTTGTGGAAGACGTGTGTCGAATTTGAAGTCGGCGGGGTAAACGGTTCTCGAGTTACGTGGATAACAAACGTACGTGCACACACGTACAGAGAGTCGGTGCATTTATTAATTCAATAAGAGCAATGCGTTTCACTGCCACCTATTTATTTTTTATTGCAAAGTGGATATTAATGAGCAGCTGCCATGCATCTGCACAGTACATTGATTGTTATTTGTTTCACTGGGTAAACAAGGTGTAACTATTGCTATTTCGAGGGGACAACAGATTAAATGTTGCAGAAAGCACAGCGATCTCTGACTGTCTTGGAGATGCACGGTGTAAGATGTACGCTCTCCTGGTGGTGCAGTCTGGCAGAGAGAGATGGGTATTGTGCATTGTGTTAAGATGGTGTACTTGTTCCTCACGAGACCAATGACCCATTCAACGTAGCTCTGAACAGCTGCTAGTCCCCTCGTATAGTTTCAAGTTCACTTGGGTGCAGTTGCCGTTTCCCTTTAGTGAAGGCAGTTATTTTGAGATGAGCACTGTACAAGCCCACAGCATCTCCCGTGTTGAACCCTCCATCTGCTAGGACCACATCACCAGGTGACAGACTTTCCAGATAGTCGCAGTTTTGTGTGATGTCCCCCCCCCCACCCACCACCACTAGCCACAAAATGGTATGACTCCCTGTGGAGTTGAAACACTTGACAGTGTTATGAAGCTTATGTACTGTGAATAAAGTTTGTGGCCTCTCAATGAACAATTTGAAGTCTGTTATGTAAGTACAATTTCTATAGCAACAGTATTAGTGAAACCAATCTGCTTCGTACTGGGCTGAATGTAGAGTGTAGACAGCCTAATGCCTCGTTCACACCTACGAAGCTAGAAGCAGCAGCTTCTAGCTTCGTAGTGTGCATGATATTCAATGTAATTGACTGGCCTCTGTCATAGGATGGTTACAACAGGAATGCAGTCTAAATTCAGTCTAATTCTTATTACAATAACTTGGGAATGATGTCAGTCAGGAATGCATGCCCACCCATTGTAGATGTTGCACATGTTGGAGTCTTACATGTTGCCCACACCAGCTTGAGCTTCCCTGAATTGGACACTCCGCTAGTTTTGCCAAGGTGTTATATGTTAAATCTAGGGCCGGGACTAATTGCGATTAATTTAGATTAATTAAATACAGAAAAATTAATCGCGATTAACTACAGATAAATTAATCGCACCTTTTTTTTCACCGCGGAACGTTTCTCACTGGGCGCTTTTCTATAGTACTGAAAACTGGAAATAATAAAAAGTCACCCCATTTTGTGTTGCCTAGAACTGGAGGTCTGACAAAAAACAGTAACAATATGAAGTAAGTACAGCTTTGTGATGTCACTGAGATGTACTTGTTACTGTTACTAATTTTTTTTCAGACCTCCAGTTCTAGGCAACACAGAATGGGGTGACTTTTTATTATTATTTCCACAACAGGTATATTAATGACAGTAAAATGTTGAAAATGAGTGGTATCCTGTAGTCACTATTCGTTGATTCACTGGGATACCAAAAAACATTAAAAAAAAGGTTTCTCGCTGTTCTCGGGTTGAATATTGATATGCGATTAAAATGCGATTAATCTAGATTAATTAATCGCAAAGCCTCTGATTAATTAGATTCATTTTTTTAATCGAGTCCCAGCTCTAGTTAAATCTATTCAGATTCCCTGAATAGATAGAGTTCCTCTGCTGGACACTTTTTTCAGTAGCAAAGCAGTAGAATTAGCAAAGCTAATCAGTGAATAAAACCTGCAGGGGGGAAAAAAAATGCATTTTCAGAAAGAGTTGGAATGGCACATCTGTACAGTACACACTGAATTTATAGAGTGATAAAAACGTTATTATTATTTAAAAAATTTAGGAATCCTGACCAGCTTTGCATAGGACGGAGGCCCAGTTACGTTCTGCACCTTGTCATCATTGTCCTCCTGCTTGAAGGATAACATGTCAACTTTGTCCCTGAGCTGATCGAACTCGGCTGTCTGTCTGCCTCTCTGGTACACGATGCTTCTGTCAATTTTCTTCACAGTTGCTTGGCAGGCTTCATCGGAGCATGATGCACCATTCTGTCTTTACAGTAACTGTGTTCACCAGTCTGACCTCTCTCCTCCTGAGCAGGGATGCTGTCACTGTAGTCATTCTCCATGTCAGTGATATCATGGGATGTCACTTCACTTCCCCAACATCACGGGTCCCACACAATTCTCCGAAGTCTGTTTGTGTAACTTCCAAGAATTATTATTATCACCAAAATACAAAGTATTTTCAGATGAGCCTCATGTGAAGGTCCTTCACATGAGAAAGTTTGAGAAGCAATGCTATACAGTACTGAGAGGCTGAGCTTTAATTAAAATATGTACTGTAGATACATTATGAGTGTAGATTTGGAATCATTTCTTCAGCGATCTTCTCTTCTGGGAAGGGTCCTTGGCACAACCCTTTTCAGAGAGCGTCTGCGGCCTATCAATGTGGAGGTACTTTACATTGAAATGTTTGAGACATAATTAACCCATTCTGACCGGGCACCCATTTTGGTGTCAGCATCATGTTATGCTTTAGCTATTTAAAAATAGCAGATCTACAAGCTCATATCGCGCCACCGAGTGGCGCGATACGAGCTTGTAGGTCTGCTATTTTTGAAAAATCGAAGAACGACTGACATTTTTTAGAATCTGATCTCAGGTCAGAATGGGTTCATCAGACCAGTGTGTGTCCGGCGGAAACCTCGTATGAATCTGATCTAAGGTCAGAATGGGTTAATTAGGATTTGTATTGTACTGTAGATGCATTGCGAACGGTAGCTTCTCATGAAAGAGCACCAGACAAATGCAAGGTCCCCTTCAGAGACATAGTGCTGAAATCAAAGAGAATCCGTTTTTTTGGGGCCCACTGATGTCTGAAGTGGTGTGTTGAAGTACAGAGACTGATTTAATGCAGGGTGAACTGAGTTGCGGAAAATTGAGTTCGAGTTCTTGAGTTCTCTGTAAAATACAGTGAAACAGTGCATGTGAAAAATCAATACAGATGCAGCAAACTTAAATATGCATCCAACGGTGCAATGCGCTGCAGCATTCCGCAATATTTTGACGGACAACAATGGCAATCGCTTGGGGCGCTAGCATTTCATACCTCCCCGAGTTTGCAGCCTATATAGTCACAGGCACAGGTAGTGCACTATACGGTGAATGCTGATTGATTATTTTACAGTAACTCTACCTGTCTCAACTCTACCTGACATAACATTCATACATTACATACTGTACAGTACCGAACAGAACAGAACGGCATCGATTGAGAATGTCTAAGGCCTCAGTCACACAACGTGTCTTCTTGGTGTCCCCGGGTGTCCTCTGTGTGTCGCACGGCTCGCAATTCATTTTCAATGCGAGTCACGTGGTTTGACGAGACAAGTTTTGCTCCACGGTTGTGTGTGTGTGTGTGTGTGTGTGTGTGTGTGTGTGTGTGTGTGTGTGTGTGTGTGTGTGCGTGCGCCCACAACTACAAGCAAGTGTGTGTCGGCGTTGTGAACTTGTGATTGATGTGTGTGATAGATGTGTTTGTTTATGCACTACTATGCGCTTGACAGGGTGTTCCCAAGACACCTCTCCCCAAGCCACCCCACACTCTCTGCTCCGGCTGGCAGTGGCACACACATTAATTAAACTGCCCTCGTAGTCCCTGATTAGCCTTTAACCCATTCTGACCTGAGATCAGATTCTAAAAATGTCTATTACATCCTGACAGCTTCATTATTAACCCATTCTGACCTGAGATCAGATTCTAAGAGTGTCTTCGATTTTTCAAAAATAGCAGACCTACAAGCTCGTATCGCGCCACTCGGTGGCGTGATATGAGCTTGTAGATCTGCTATTTTTCAATAGATAAAGCATAACATGATGCCAACACCAAAATGGGTGCCCGTTCAGAATGGGTTAAAAGAATACTAGTGCACCTGTAAACAGAGCTGCTACTTCTAAACACATTTTAAATCGGAGGCTTTTTTGCATTCTATTTAAATAGTTTTGAGAAACAAATTTGTCATTTGCCATTTGTCCCAAAGTGACTGGTTCCATTTGTTTCAAAAAGCTTTATAGTTTATATGCAATTACCCATACATACCATGTATATAACAACGCAATGTGACATAGTTCTGTTTACAGTTACACAATGCTGTACCACCTACAACTTTGGCAATGCAAACGTATTCTTTTCTCATGCAAATAAAGCTCCTTTATATGAATGGACACAATAATGCCTAATGTTGATCCAGAAGGTCACAACGCGTTGCATCTGAGAGACGTGGGCTTGTAGATCGGCTATTGGACAGGAAGAAGGACAAACCCAGACTAAGACAAATGAATGGAGAAAGAGAGAGAGAGACAGAGAGTTTCCATGTTTAAAAACAGAAGGGGCCCATGGGGGCGTGCTCAGCTCTTACAGGTTATTCATACATGACTTCAAAGTTCTGTGCAGTGAGCACACATGCAGTAGGTACACACTAAGCCTGCCCTTTGTGACCATACTGTGTACCTCTCTTTCTCTGTATGTCTCTCACTGTCCTTTCTCTTAAAATCCACACTTCCCTTCACATTTTATCTGACTTTAGACTTCATATTTGAGCCGACTGCGAACGAACATGAAAGCTTGGGTAACGAGGTAGGATAGGGTTAGTAATGGGTCAGACTAAAGCCTGGGTAACGAGGCTAGGATAGGGTTAGTAATGGGTCAGACTAAAGCCTGCATGGGTAACGAGGCTAGGATAGGGTTAGTAATGGGTCAGACTAAAGCCTGGGTAACGAGGCTAGGATAGGGTTAGTAATGGGTCAGACTAAAGCCTGGGTAACGAGGCTAGGATAGGGTTAGTAATGGGTCAGACTAAAGCCTGGGTAACGAGGCTAGGATAGGGTTAGTAATGGGTCAGACTAAAGCCTGGGTAACGAGGCTAGGATAGGGTTAGTAATGGGTCAGACTAATGGGTGGTCAGTATAATGACATGTTACCATTAAGGAAGGCAATCAAGGATCCCAATCATTACTCAGAATCGTTAACTCTGGGAATCGACATTATATGCCTCTGAGCTTATCAATTACTTTGATCGATGCTGGCATGTTTTTCAGACAGTTGCTCATCAGACATGTGTCTACACTTATAAGTTGAATGTGTTTGCCTCATGGGAATATTCCATGGCATTCCCCTCATAGCACCACAGTCCTCTTCTGTCAATAGATGGATTGATATATAAAAGGATGGATAGAGGAGAGGCAGAATAAATAAATTGCAAGGAGGAAAGAGAAAGAACATACATGTACCAGAAGGCAATGATAGAGGCCACAAGGACTCACAAACTGAAAGTCAGCTAAACCGATGGAAAGACATTGATGGAGAGAGATAGCAATATTCCAGGCGGACAGAGGTGATGTTACTCACTGGGGGTTCACTGCCAGTGTTGCCATGCAGTTATTATAAGCAAATTTGGGCTTGTTTTTCTGTGCAATCGCTTGTAAATAGTGGAAGTTGCAGGTTGCAGTTTTTTATTCTTGTTTCTAAATTGAGATCCTGGACTTTATATCCATAAAGAAAGAAAAAATACAAAGTGACTTTATGTTTTTAGAGTGATGACGGAGAGAGAGTGACTTTGTACTGACGGAGAGAGAGGGGATAGTGGAGAAAAAAAGGGACTTTATACTCAGAGAGTCGAACGAGGAGGAGCGGGAGGGAGAAAGAATGACATTGTACTGACAGACAAAGACTGAGGGGAGAGATGGAGGAAAGATTGATTTCATTCCAGAGAGTCGAGACAGAGGGAGAGGACAAAGTGAAAGACCTGGAGAGATACCGGGGCATTGCGCTCATGTCACAGACATAACACACACGCACGCACACCACCAATTCTTATGTGGAGAGAGATGCAGGATAATTTCCCTCTGGAATGAATGTGATTGACTGCCAGGGGGTCTGTGGTCGTTGGATCACGTTGTACTGTAGCTATTCGTTTTTGGAATAAAGTGATTCAGATTTCTACAGAGAGTATAGAACTGAATCCGTGGCTCTGATGTTCGTTAAAGGGTAAGTTTTTTTTCGCACAGCTTTGCAGTGAACAAGACTTTTTGGGCAGAATGTCCTCATTTGTCAACAAAAGTGCCCTTGCCGGAGTCCTCATTCAATGCCACTTTGACTATGCTTGCACCTCTTGGTTCTCCAACATCTCAAACTCACTAAAAAGTAAGACCTCCCTAAACAAACAGATTTGACTACTTGGGCCCCTTTTCCACTATGGGGTGGAACCAGAACTATCCAGAACCTGAACCTATTTTTTTTAGTTCTGAGTTTGTTTCCACAGCGCACAGCGCGGTACGGCACGGTTTCAGACCAGGTTCTCAGAACCTTTTTCCGGCCCTGCTTTTGAGGTAGTACTAACACTGAGTTCTGGGAACCTATGGGCGGGGCCAGCAGCGCTGCTGCTCTCGATTGGTTGAGCTGAGGTGACAACACTGAGGAGACCGGAGCGAGGCGAAGCGCACAGCCAGTCAGCCACACAACACAACACCGCACATTTTAAACTTCTGAGTGCGACACAGCGCCGCGGACACACAGAAAAATAACCTGGAAAAGCCCACAGAAACGCTATGGCCACGAGAGAGGGAGAGAAAGAGCGTGTGTGTGTGTGTGTGTGTGTGTGTGTGCGTGCGTGAGGGAGAGAGAGAGCCATAAAGCTGTCGCGACGAGTTTGCTTGCAGTTGTTGTTCTACCGCTAACAGCTAGGCTAACTGCAGAGAGGGGTGTCCGGGGGTGTGTGTGTGTGTGTGTGTGTGTGTGTGTGCGAGAGAGCCATGATCTATTCTAAATTGTCAGAACAGAAGCACAATATTATGAGGCTAATGCTACTGGAGATTAGTAGAGTATATTGTTTTATACACGGACAGTAGTGTGCACTAGACTTTTTTTTTTTTTTCAGGGCAAGGCATTAGGCATATCATTACTAGAAATGTGCTGTACACAATACTAAACACTGGAATAATTAAATTCAACTAGCACAACGGTTAAATGATTTGTATTTGCACATTTCTTGATATTGACATTACAACTGGACTGGATGTTATGGCACAATCTGCTCAAGAGGCACTATAATTGCAACCCACACTCATGTTAAATGCTATATTCAAAAGGTGGATTATCATTTAGCATCATATGAGCTATACGAGATTTATTTTTCTCTTGCCGTTTAAGCAAAATATTGTAGACAGGTAAAGGTTGGAGAACAACTGGTCTAATGCATTTAAAACGGGCGTTTTACTGTTTTCCCACTCCCCACATGGAAAGGGGCAAATATAGCCTATATAGCGGCAAATATAGCCTATAATTATGCAGAATGTATGCTGCATCCATGTTCATACACTACAGTATGTGCATATACAGTATATGTATTATGTATAGGAAATATATGTGACAGCTGTGGGCGGCATATGTGACATGTGGCATATAAAAATATGTTCATATTATTGGTTTAGAAAAGTACAATAAAGCAAATAAATTTGAAAATAGACAATCTACAAGCTCACATGTGTCTCATCGAGCTTGTAGATTGTCTATTTTCAAATGGCCGAAATGTATTTAAGTACAATACTATATACATAGCTACTTTCCACCACTGTTGAATATAATAACCAGTCATTATTTAAACATGAATATCTCTGTATTCCGGGACCCCCCCGGCCGTGCCAGGGGGGGGGGGGGGTGTCCCTGCTGGCCGAGCTACTCAGCAGTGGGGGAATAGGGGGGGGTTCTGGTTATATGGAAACGGAAGCAGAACTTGGTTCTGGAACTACACATGGTTCTTGGTAGTTCTGGGTCCTGGAAAGTTCTGGTTCTGGTTCTGGTTCCACCCCATAGTGGAAAAGGGGCCTTGGTCTAAGGCCTATAAATCCAATGACTCACCTAATTCCAACACGTTTTGCTAGTCTGGGATGGCTCAGGGTATAAAACAGGATTAAGCAATTAGAAATGGGAATAGTTTTTTAAGATGGTCAAAGAGTCAATGCCCCCAATGCACTCAATACCCTCAAACCCTGAATAACTACTTCACCAAAGTGAGTGACACCCACAGCCACAATACTAGAGGGAGCACTGGCTTCTTTCAAAACAGTCCTGAACAAAAAAGTCCAAAACAGTATGGCGTCGATAAAACACACCTCACTTCACACAGTTGTGTGAAGTGAGGGTTAAATCATCGTTATTTGGTATACACAAACTCACAAAGCTGGGCATAGGAGGGGCAGGCGCCCCTCAAATTCTGTCTATCGTAAATAAAATCACACTTGTGTGAAGTGAGGGGCGCTCTTATACATCATCACATTCCGTGCTCAGCCAATCAAATCATCTCATTCCGTGGTACAAACACGCAGAACTGTATGTCCACCATTCCGAAAATAAAACTGAACTGAACTGAGACACACAAAGCTGTGCTTAGGAGGAGCTAGCGCCCCTCAAAGAAGCTTGTAACTTACGTCGTGTATGTTTTTTTTTTCTTAACCAATTTATTTTCTTTCGCCTTAAGCTTCCACCAAAGTTTGAACGACTTCTTTCTGCTGTCTTCTCCCTTTGTGTTTGAAATGAAAGCAAATGCAGCCCTGGGCTTTCTCACTGTATCGTGGGATTGTCAAGTGTGCCTCATCTTCCACATCTTTCTACGCTCTTATAACCCCCCCCCCCCCCCCCCCCCGGATCAAGTTCGGAACACTGTAGAGTAGACTGTGGGTGTGTGTATAAAGCACACGCCTGTGTCTTTGCGACCGTGTGATCATCTGTGCATGTGTGATTGTTCGTGACTGAATAGTGTGTGCTTTTCAGTAGGAGTGAACACCATCTTTAATGTCATCTCGGAAGGCATTAGACGGCAAGAGAGAGTATTAAAGTAATGTGAATTTACAGTACTTAGGCTACTACTTTAGCTCTCTCTCTGTGCTATTTTTTGTTGTTTGTTTTCATTATAATTCATTCCTACTCAAGTTCATAGTAGAGTTCATGGGATTACAAGTTAAATAGATAAAAAGATAAAAGTTCATGCATAAGTGTATTTCATTTAGTCATAATTGCTTCATAGTTGTTCATGTTTTTAATGTTTTGTTGTACACAGTTTGAGGCCTCGTAAGCCCCTTGGGCTTCTTGCCTCCTCCCAGAACTTTCTTTTTTTTATCTTCTATGCATCTTCCCTTGTGTACTGTTTTTATACTGTGCTAAATCAAATAAAACAATCAATATGCAATGTTTGTCTTTTCTACTAAAATGGTCACTGTGTTCCTCGCCTGCCAAGAACACCACATACAGAGCTATAGCTCCACTGCGCCACAGTGCACCAGAGCCATAGAGTAAGACAGAGTTGCGACATTGATCGAGGGGGCAGAAAACAGCCCGGTCACGTGGTTCATGTACTCACACGAGTCCATAGACTCTATGTAGAAGAGCCGCCATTGGACTGGCCCCATGAAGTGAACGGAGTTGTCGTAACTCTGTATTACTCTATGGCTCTGCACTGCGCCACAGGATTCTGTCAGTCAATTAATGAGGAAGCCTTCAAGCCAATACATCCTGTGAATGACGCTGCCGCAGGCTGGACAGAAATGTGTCTTAATTGATTGTGTTTAACTGTCTTGTTGCAGGTGAACTATCATAAAAGTGGGTGTGTTGATGGTGAAAAAGTTGGCTGTTTGTCTCCACAAATGTTTGGTTCGGTGTAGTAATGTCCTGCTTAGCAGTTTAGCCTAGCAGCTGAGCTTAGCAGCTAAAGCTAAGATAGTGTCTGTGAGGCCCCAAGCTGCTACTGTGTGACTCTAAGGTGGCGTTATTAATAGAATAATCCCAACCCACTGTAATAGTAATATACTGAATTTTAGAACCAACAGAACTCCTCTTGTTCCATTTCCCTTGCACAGTATGGTAATGACATACAGGTTTTCAAATGGGGGATGCCAGTGGAGTCAACTAGAAAGGAGACATGGAAAAAAGATAAATGAATACACACACACACACACACACACACACACACACAATCACAATGATTGTGGATTGGCATGGTTATTTGGAGGTCCTGGGCATGGGGAAGTTTTGGATCCCCTTCAATCCCCTAGCGCACGTGAAGATTGAAGGGGAGGTGGAGAATAGATACCAGTTGAACTAATTAATTATTTTGTTTTGTTTTTTGTATCTATATGGACTTAACTAATTACCTGTGTGGCTGATGGCTGATGATTGGATGACAGATGACTTTGAATTACCTTTATAAATTTAGATTTCAAAGATACAACTGGTACAATTATGCGGGTGCATGTGTTTGGTCCGATGTACTACACACATTAGTCCGACACCCTGAACGTACACAGGACCCACGGGTGATTCTTAACTGGCCACGCATGTGTCTTAACCGGCCACGCATGTCAGGAGCCACGGGTGATTCTTAACCGGCCACGCATGTGTCTTAACCGGCCACGCATGTCAGGAGCCACGGGTGATTCTTAACCGGCCATGCATGTGTCTTAACCGGCCACGCATGTCGGGTGGGAGGTACGGGTGATTCTTAACCGGCCACGCATGTCGGGTGGGAGCTACGGGTGATTCTTAACCGGCCACGCATGTCGGGTGGGAGCTACGGGTGATTCTTAACCGGCCACGCATGTCAACAGTCCGACAAAGGGAATTGTCTTATTTCCTTCTAATAATACTTGGTATTTTTCACTTTACTGTCTTAGAATAAAGCTGTGGCAGATGATCTGTCCCCAGAACCATCCTGATGCCTTCTGGGGTCACGTAAATGAATTCCATGTATGACCCAGCTGGCCGAGTGGAGTGGACCGCTTCTCATTGTTGTCCACTTAGCACTGATCGTCCTTCGTATGATGGTAGTAGCCTATAGATGCTGCTACCGTTAAAGTGATGATCGATTCTGACATGCTGAATATCATGGGATGATGGTGTAATCATTTCCTATCTCTGTCTCTCCTCTCTCTCTCTCTCTCTCTCTCTTTCTCTCCCCCTCCCTCCTAGGTATAAGTTGTTCCATGAACAGTTGGGAAGGTTGGTGCAGTCTGAAGGCAGTATGGATGACTTCACCAAGGGCTTCCAATGTTATGGTGTCCAGAGGCAGCCCAACAACGGCCTGCGGTTTAGAGAGTGGATACCAGGAGCACAGGCCGTGTACTTGACTGGGGAATTCAGTAAGCACGCACGCACACACGCATGCATGCGCGCACACACACACACACACACACACACACACACACACACACACACACACACACACACACACACACACACACACAACACACTGTACATGTCATGCATTCACATATACTGTAGATGTATGCATGAAGCTGCACACCCACTCACTTGTAAACACATTCAGGCACTTCAGAGACAGACAAATGCAAATGTATGCCATGCTTGCCAACAGAGCATATGCATGCATGCATGCACACACACACACACACACACACACACACACACACACACACACACATGAACATGTATATTCTCATGTTGAGAGTATCGCCAAATTAATGTTTCCATGGGAACAGACCAGTCATTTAATGCATTGGCTGAGAGAAAGTGTGTAGCTACTGCAGTGTCTGCTAATTAGTTCCTCACTGTATTTTAAGTGAATGGTAATGTGCAATTAAAGGTAATAGCATTATCATTGCTTACATTATAACCCCCTAAACATCAACTAGCTGTTTTTAGTTGTTGTTTTCATTTTCTCCCCAACATAGGACATTGCCAATATCCCCCCATGTGTGTAGTCACTGCCAACCCTACTGTTTGATCTTGGGGAGGGCATAGGGACTATAGGGACAACCACGCGTCTCCTCACATACACATGGAGTCACCAGCCGCTTCTTTAAAGCTGACAGTGAGGAGCTTCACCGTCCGGCAGTGCAGAACTCATGCAGAAGAACATACTATCCTTCCCAGTTCCGCTCGCTGCCAAACAGGCGCCCCAAACAACCTGTCACAGTTGTTTACGAAAGCGAAGCAGCCTAATGTGTAAAAGGCCCCAACAGCCCCAACACGTTGTCCCAACTGACTACTAGGATCATGAGAGACGTTCCATCCTCTCCCTTCCGTAGCCGCTGCCAGCAAGGTGCCTTTGACCTACTGCATAGGGCTATCCTCTTAAACAGCGTAGTGTTTCTCCATCAAACATCAGGCGGAAATCACCAGATCTATAGGCTCACAATGTGCTGAAACTGACACATTGTGAGCAGACTGGCTATATCCATAGTTAATTAGCTTGGAGTTGACAGAGATGACGAGATATTGAAATGGTGTCCTCTCTCATCTCTTCTTACTTTTCAATAGACCTAACATAAGATCTGCTTATATTCACAGGAGGTATGGTGCTCCACCAATGCCTGACCTGCCCATTGCATTTTCACAACATGCAGACTTGTAATAGTTCCTTCTCTTTTAGGAAAATAACACCATTAGAGGTCCGTTTTGTTTTTTTCCTTTTTTTGTGTATTGTATTGATTGTAGTTAGGGCCGTCTCGAAAACGAGATACTGTATCTCAATGGGGTATTCCCAAATAAAGAAATTTCAAACAAACAAACATAGTGCATATATTAAGTCAGTTTATCCCTGTTTTGATCCGCATCAAAGCTGTGAGGACTTGGTTTCTTGCTGGAACTTCTGCTGTGAAATCCTGACTGTTAATTTAACCCTGAGAGTGTACAGAGTAGGCATGTGGAAAATAATCGATATACGTATCGATACAGACGTGCGCGATGCAAGTGCGTCGGTTCATTCACTGTGTATCGGATACAATCTCGATGCATCGTTCGCGGAGTGCTTGCATCGGTAAAAATCCATGGTTGCACCGGATTTTACCGGTTGTATTTCACCCTATCCTGTGTTTCCGAGGCGCATTGAACGTACCATCAGAAAAGGAAGGGAAAAAAAGGTCTCTCGCAGCGCACACACAGTCAGTGAACAGAAGCTACCGTACGACGGTGCAGAGTAGACTGTGAGACAACAAACAGACTATAAAGAGCACCCGGCGGGTGCGTGGTGCCACCCGCGACTAACAGAAGTGAGCCCCATGCATTAAACAAGAGAAGCACCACCTTTAGCTTTATAAAATAGCTGTCCGAGGAGCTTTGTCCGTCAATCAGTTGACCTTTCACTGTAGCGCTGTGTGCTGCTAATGATCCACACTCTACAGCTGTTCTTGCTGATTCTCCGACGCGAATCTGCATCGCGATCATCAATTTGTAATTAAAGAAAGCTTCTGCAGTCTGCACACACGTGTACAACAACAACAACAACGCCACAGCTGGGTGTACTGCTTGCGTTTAAAGTTGTTTACAACCGTTTCACAACATTCCACTGTCCAGCTTTCCCCTGCTGTTCTCTGGGATAGAAGCCTTATTTATATTCTGCAGCAAGACGGTGTCGCACGCCTAAAATTGCAGATCCACAAGCTCACAGCGGGGCGTGGATGAGACGCGTTGTTTGTGAGCGTGTACATCTGCTATGTATTTAAAACGTTAATAATACATGCAGGCCAGGGTCTTCAATGTTTTTCAGGTCAAGCCAAGGACCACTTAGCTGAGAGTGAGAGAGATCAAGCAGGGACCCCCACTATACATAGGCAATTATATTATAAAACTGTGTTGCAGAGTCAAGACCAACAATGGCACAACCGATGACTTTGACATCGTG
>NC_139697.1:57616027-57748527 GCF_964188405.1 Protomyctophum parallelum
ACTGCAACACTGTATAAATAACTATAAAAAGTTACTACAGTATATTGTTACATTGTGTGCACTTATTTCCGAATACAATTATTATAATTTCACTTTTTATTTGGCATTGACAAGTTGAAATATGTGTGATAACACGTTATAGAGGCTATTTTGCACCAAAATGAATGCAGGTGTGCATGCCTTGAGATTTTGACTTTTGGTTATTGGTGTCTTGGGCACGACATGTTTGAAAACCACTGCCTTATCTCACAAACCAGGCCCATAGCATAGCCCACCATCCAACCTATAGGCTATAGCCCACCACCCAGCCCTTTACCTACCACCCAGTGACTCAGGTATTAACCATTTTGTCATTTCAGTTAGCCTCATTCAGAGCTTGACTGGCTCTATTGCTGGAAAATGTATTTCTTCACAAACACTTTACTGCGTGTGCACACACGTCCGCACGCACGCACGCATGCACACACACACACACACACACACACACACACACACACACACACACACACTCAACACTTGCACATGCCCGCTTGGATGCACACACAGTCATGTCTGATTGATGTAGTGTTTTTGAAAGTGTTTTATATTCTGCTGTATTAAAGATGTGTAAAATGTACTGGATTATTACAGCTCCATTTGTCAGGGGGGGGGGTGTGTGTGTGTGTGTGTGTGTGTGTGTGTGTGTGTGTGTGCGCGCGACTGCGCGTGTGTGCAATGTCTGACTAATTTGTTCTGGCGCTTCTCTTCCTCTACAGTTAGAAAACTTCTAATCCCCGCTAAACAGAACCACTGTGTCAAAGCTTTCTGCACACAAAACGGTTTTCTCTGTAGATTGGAACTTTCGGATTGGGTTTCCGTTGTTCTGCTTTTGTACTTAATTTGTACTTTTCCCCGGCTGTGTTTTGGCAAACACAATTCCCTGAGACATAAATGTGAATGCTGCAGTCTGGGACCACCCACAGCATTTCACAGCCATTGAGGGGACACTCGACACTCTCTTTTCTTTACTAGGAGAGACGGTATAGGGAAGCTGTCAAGGAGATGGCATGGCTGGGACACTCTGAGACTGTAGCAAACTTGAAATTCACCACGTGAATCATAGCATCCCTATTCTAGAGCAAACATTCTGCCACAATAGGTCATCTGCAAGCTCACAACATGTCCCAATTTACCGCATTGTGAGCTTGTAGATCAGCTACATTTGGTGTACAGGGAGAAAAAGGAGGGGGCTTAGCGGTAGCATAGACCCCTGGGGGACTCCAGTCAGTGAAGTACAGTCAGTATGTAGGTTTTTAACCACTTGAACCCTAGAATCCCTATGCTGGGGGGTTACTGGTAGCAGATCCACAAGCTCAAAATGTGTCATATTGCACATTGTGCAACGTGACACAACACGTTGCACAACACGTTGTGTTGTGAGATTTTATTTAATTTCTTTCTCGGTGAAGTGATTTGGTGTAGAGTGGACTGAGTATATTGGTGACCCTGGTCAACTAATAAGTACTAGTTTACTAAGTATAGAAGTTTGCAGGCTTACTGGAGAGCATGTGACTCCAGAGATGTTGCGTCTTTCTCTGGGTAGCCTATACTGTTATTATTATTATTATTATACTGTACATAGTTTTAGCCCTTTGCATGATTCCTGGTCTAGGACAATCCAGTCGGAGAGCTTCTGAAGACCCCGTTAGTCAAAAATTGTGAGTTGTATTGTTCTGTGTGAGTGTGACTAAACCGTAAGCTCTGAAGAGTTAATGGCCATTGTCTCAGTTATCGAAATATACTGTAACAAGGTCATACACTGACAATACTTTAAATATGTCATGGACAACACAATAAAGTTAGAAACAACTTGTTCCATTGCTGTCCAACCATACTAGGTTTCACCTAGTCTAGTTTCTCTCCCCCGCTCTCTCTTCCTGAGACTGTTTAAGTGTCTATATGTTTCTCACTCTCCCCTCTCTCTCCATCTCACTAGATGGATGGGACAGCCAATCTCACCCATACACCAGGAAGGAGTACGGCAAATGGGAACTGTACCTTCCTCCCAAGAGAGACAAGTCTCCTGCTGTGGCACATGAGACCAAACTGAAGGTGGGTACCTTCTGTGCCAGCCTAGTACAGAATACACTCTGCACACTGACTCTGCAGTGAAAGTGCACTCCTATACAGTGCAACTTACAATGAGTGAGCTGACATATTCACAGCTCCCGTGAACTCAGCCATTAAGATAAGACGAGACTGAGGGGAAACTGGTTATTTCAATAGACAAGAAGAACAATTGAAATTGAATGAAAATCAATAGTAGATTTTGACAAATAATGTAATCTAACTAATAAATGCAATCCATGCGTGTCACCTGCATATTTGAAGAACTCACAGTACCGAATTGAAAATCCACAAATCTCTATCTCTCTGTCTCTGTGTCCACGTCCCTGTGTGCCCATATACTTTATGAGATCCCGGATGCCATAAAAATGACGTCATAGTACTGACATCAGAGACTGGCTTCCAAGTACTATGGGTACTGCACTACTGTAAGTACTCTGACAACGAGTACACTGCATAACTGTATGACGTCATACACTCGTTCAAAACAAACTAGAAAAAGTGCACTCCTCTGTACAACATTCAGCCTGAAAGTATTGGCATTTTAACAATGTGGCTCTAAACAATGGTGGTGTGCGCAGACATGTTTGCCTGCGCACACCAGATTCAGATTGTGGCTGTATCAAAGCAAAGTATCACCGAGATAGTGCTATTGCTGTTTTGGTCACTTTTCGGTGTGTTGTTATAAGTATTAACGGGACTCGGCTCGTGAAGCAATGGAGTATGTATTGGACATTACCGTGATTGACTGCAAACAATGATGATCGGTCCCACTCCCAGCCCATCAACATGATGAGTTCCAACTGAGACAGTTTGGGGGGGTGGGGGGGATTAAGAGGAATAGTATATAGATAGATAAAAATGTGCAGGAAAGTGTGTGAACCACTCCAGCTAGCTTTACTAGTCTCCTCCCTGTCTCTCTGGTTTGTTCCATCTCTCTGCCTTCCGTGACTGTCTGACAGGCAGGTGTTTTGGCTGCGAGGTGAGGAGGTGACTCCGCCGGGAGCCCTCTCCCCAGTAATTGGCTGTCACACACAGCTTCCTAAAGTTGGCAAATCGGATTTCTTGGCATGTGGCCGTGCAGGGGGTAAGGGCAGGGATAATATGGGAGGGTGCAGGCTTTAACCGTGGGTATAAGTGTGTGTGCTTAACCTCTTAGCAACCCTCTCTGCCCCCCCACCACATCTCTCTCTCTCTCTCTCTCTCTCTCTCTCTCTCACTCTGTTACAGTAGTCCTCTGCCCTCTTGACTGCCTGCCTGCCTGCCTGTCTGTCTTCCGTTCCCTCACGCTCTCTCACCTGACGCCCTGACACGCTGGCTCTCGTGTACGAACCTTGTTACTGCTGAACTCCCGTCTGCCTCTCCCCTTGTCCTCACCTTATCCATGTCACAGACTAGCCCATTCTGACCTGAGATCAGATTCATACGAGGTTTCCACTGGACACACACTGGTCTGATGAACCCATTCTGACCTGAGATCAGATTCTAAAAATGTCAGTCGTTCTTCGATTTTTTTCAAAAATAGCAGACCTACAAGCTCGTATCGCGCCACTCGGTGGCGCGATATGAGCTTGTAGATCTGCTATTTTTCAATAGCTAAAGCATAACATGATGCCAACACCAAAATGGGTGCCCGGTCAGAATGGGCTAACAACACAGCGGTATAGCTGGCAAAAAACGACGCCCCTATTCCCAGAAGGAGCGAGTGCATTTTACTGGCAGCGGCATCTGCCGCGGCTAAAATGCACTCGCTGTCCCTGTCCTGTTGTGTCTCTCTGGCAACTGTCCTCTTAACGGTACCTGCAAAAATCTACTGCAGTGTTCCCTCTCAAATCAGAATAGTTTTTTTATTGTTAATTTGTCAGGTACGTTTGCGTGTACATGGAATTGGCTCTGCGATAGATAAACATTTGGTAACACTTCCTATGAAGCCCATGTCTATTATACATGTTGTATTATTCCGACTGTAGGTCGCAGGTTACGATGAAAACCTGCAAAACCTGTCAGTCCGTCCGTCCGTCCGTCCGTCGATATGTCATGCCTTGTAACACGTCACGTCACCATATATGTTATTAGTGCAGTCGCGCCCGGCAGCCGGTATATTTATAGTCTCAATATATGGAGCTGACCTGTTCTGACATTCCATATGTTGATCTGATCTCATCAAACCCTGTACACTCAAGACACGCTCCATATATGGCCAGTACAGAATTCATTCCATATGTTGATCTGACCCCCCCCATGCCAAAGCGCCAGCGCTCGCCCAGCAGTCACTCAGGCGGATGTGTGCACTCAACCTCGCTTCTCGCCCTCAGGGCATCTTACTGGTATTTATAGTATAACTATGAACATTGTTACAATGCATTATGATATGCTTAATTATAGTTCTAATACGGGAATTCACATATGAAGCATTTTATAATGAATGACATATATGATAAGTCAAATCAACATCATCATGCTGGACAATCAGACATTTGTCTTGCAAGGATCCTAGTTAGTGATGCACAATGTAATCGGTAGCGTATCGAAATCGGCCATATTGGTATCCATTCGGTCTAAAAATAATCCAGATTATTTTCACCGATGTTGATGCATATCTCTGTCTCTTTAAGAGCGTCAGCTGTTGGCTGTTTTACCATCTACTTTCACCAGCAAAACAAAAAAATCAAATTCAATATAAATATGATATAATATAATAATGTAATATATCCGATATCATGACACTGCAAATAACCAGAGATCGGATTTAGGTCGTGAATTTAATGTCGTGCATCTCTAATCCTAGTATATTAATATTCTCATAGTAGTATTACTTTATTACACTCAAGCTCCTTGCACAGTGGCCGTTGCCGGGGTCAAAAAGCTGACGAAACCTTTACACTCTTCGTGTGACAATGTCAATGGTATTCCCAGAGTTTTATTTGTATTTTATTAAGAGAATTACCACTGCTGGATGTTACAGGATCCACATGGAACAAAGGCCAACATGCAAAGGCAGAGAGAAAAGGTGCAGACAATTTGTGCATTATAGATTATACCTGTAATCAACGTATAATCAATGGAGGGAAGCCATGGAATGTACTGCCGTTTGTGTTCACCTTCCCACTGGGCTTGCTATTGACCTACTTCAACTGACAGGGTGAAAGGAGAGAGCGGACGTGATGGAAAGGGAGGGATAATAGTCCTAACATCCAATTGTTATAACCCAAATCTTAACTGGGGATCGATGGAGCTTTAAAGAACAAGTTGTGGCAACATGTAAGGGTCTGCCATTAATCTATAAGATGTTACAATGCAATGCATACATACTGCAGCATACAGATACAATACAATACAATACAATACAAAACAATACACAATACAAGACAACAAAGGCACACAGTGACCCCGACCGTACAACATTAAAAAACCACACACCAACATAGCAAAAGAGGAAGAACATCACCTCATAACCTTCGACCCCTACCCTGTCTGCCCTCTGCAAGGACTCTGTTAAGGAGTGTGATTGACAGAGGGACAAAGGAATGCTTGTACCTATTATATTTGCACGCATGGACCTCGTATACCTCCTACCTGATGGCATTAGCCGATACTCAGGGTATAGTACATGGGAGGGGACGTCAGACACCATTTTCTTAACCTGTCCAATGGTGGCCTGCTCAAAGATGACCTGGGGGTGATCGGAGGTGTAGACATACCCATGATCTTCCCTGCCATTTTGGCTAATCTAAGGATCTCAGATTTGTATTTTACAGTTAGGTTTCCAAACCAACTGGTGATACCATACCTTAGAATTGACTCTATACTAGCTCTATAGAAGATCAGCATTATGTTTCTACTTACACCAAAAAGTGTACGGAGAAAATGAAGGCGTTGGTGTACTTTTGCACACATACTTGGGAGTGCCAGTTTAGATCACAATCCATGTGCACTCCTAGATATTTATAGGAGGTGACCTGTTTGATGTCATGGTATAGTATAGTCGTGGGTAATGACTATACTGAATGTTGTGTTCAGCTTTGATCTTTGTGTACAGTATATTTTTGGCAAGGTTTTTCAGCTTCTTGGCATGTGATTGTGTCAACATCTTAAACCAGATTATTTCCTTTAGAGTTAGCAAAGTCATTACCTGAATTTGCCTTTGGCATCACTAAATATTTACATACCGGTATGCAGCTATTTTTTGGAAACGGGCTAAGACACTGTATCTCTGTTTATCTGCTGGATGAATATATCTTTGATCCTTCAACACAACAGCAGACCCACCTCGTGGGCTGTTTTTGCAGGATTATGACATAATGACAGAATAGCTAGTTTAGCTACCCTAGGGTTCATGTGGTTAAATATTGCGATGCACCACTTGCTTCTCCTCAGACAGTGAGAGTGTCTAGCCCATTCTGAACGGGCACCCATTTTGGTGTCAGCATCACGTTATGCTTTAGCTATTTAAAAATAGCAGACCTACAAGCTCATATCGCGCCACCGAGTGGCGCGATACGAGCTTGTAGGTCTGCTATTTTTGAAAAATCGAAGAGCGACTGACATTTTTTGAATCTGATCTCAGGTCAGAATGGGTTCATCAGACCAGTGTGTGTCCGGCGGAAACCTCGTATGAATCTGATCTCAGGTCAGAATGGGCTAGTCTGAGGTCTGAATGTTCTCAGCAGTCCCCAGAGACCTTTGCCAGCCTGAAAATCAATATGAGCTACTTTGTTTTGAGTCATCTTCGATCCAAACGGATACTCTCACTCAGGTTAGTTCGATAAAGGTGAAGTGGCATGATTCCTGATTTTAAGTATATATGTGTTTGGGGGCTTTCAATATTCATGTCCCTCAATTACTGAGGAGTTTTTTGTCTCCACCAGGCCGAAGGCATGGGGGGAGAGTATGTTTTGCACTCCGTCCGTCCGTCCGTCCGTGTGTGTGTCCGTCTGTCCGTGTGTGTGTGTGTGTGTGTGTCCGTGAGCAGCTAATCTCGGCCACCGTTAACCCGGTCGATGCCAACATTTGCACACACACTCCCTGGATGCCAACGATGAACCTCTGCCCCAAACTTTCCAGAACGGCCTGTTATAGCGCCACCAGGAGGCCGCTTTGTGCAAAACAAGTTTTTGCACAGTACACCTACAGATTTTGTCCAAACATCACGCAAATTGGTACACAGTCTCTCTAGAGCCATTCAACGAAACCGGTCTTTCAGATTTCTCAGACTCCATCCTGATTTACTTTTGTTGCCCTTTTATCCAAACCACCAGATGAAGGCAAGCTGCAATGTCCTACATTCCTATCCTGGTGGAGACAAGTGCCCAGAAGGGCACTTTTTCTAGTTTTATTTGTAGCTGGTACAAGTAGTTTGATAATGCAGAACTCAGGCCAGGGGGTAGATGGCAGATGATGTTTCATGTTTGATGAAAAATAGAGTTCAAATAAGTACACACACAATTCCGTTTGATGTTCTGGCTGCAGGTGAAGATCTTCTTTGTTTTTACATAAGGTTGTTGAATTGTTCTCTGCTTTTATTTATATTGGTACTGAATGTATATATACTGTTGCCTTGAAACAAACCACTGTTGTTTTCTCAGTCTTTTGAACCAAAAAGACTATTTGTATTTGTTATCTACGGTATGTTTACGTCTTGTAGCTACGGTATGTCTGGCTGTATAAAAACAGCTCCATGAACAAACAAAATTGAGAAGTACAACTCACACAGTCTGACCGCTGACCTTTCTATTGGGACTTAGCTTACTGAACTTGGCTTTTATCAACATGAATATTGTACATTTTGCATGGTGCAGAACACCATGAGCATGCCAAGAAGGCAAAGACAACACAAGGATCTGTGAATAAGAGATGGAATCAAGGACAAGTACATAGAAGCCTGGGTGACTTTGAGAGAGGCAGAGAACGAGAGACGTGGAAATGCTGTGGGTATGTTTGCAAAGCATCGTGAGCGTGTTTGATCCTGAGGCGTTTTCAAAGTACTGTGGGATTCTGGGTAGCTGATTATATTGCAACACAGACGTGTACACAGGAAATCCTTTATTATTCCTTGCTGTTTTCTCTGCTCACTAAAACAATATATTCTATACACTGATTGTGTGTGTGTGTGTGTGTGTGTGTGTGTGTGTGTGTGTGTGTGTGTGTGTGTGTGTGTGTGTGTGTGTGTGTGTGTGTGTGTGTGTGTGTGTGTGTGTGTGTGTGTGTGTGTGTGTGTGTGTGTGTGTGTGTGTGTGTGTGTAAATGAAAACCATAGAGAGGTGTTCATTCTCGAGGTCGGCTGTACCTTTGACTATAGCCTGGAAGAAGCCTTTCTAACCAAAGTGCTGAAGTATCAGCAGCTAATGCAGACCATCTCACAGCTAGGCTACAGATGTAAACTTTTAGTTTGTATCTTTGGCAGCCTAGGGAATGTGCATAAGTTGGTTGTGAGGGGCTTACAAATGGCCGGCCTTTCCAAAAGGAGAGCCAAGCAGTTAGCGAGGTACTGCTCAGTTTCAGCCATTATAGGAAGCCGCTCAATTTAGAGAAGGCGTTGTTTCCTTTATCCATGATTTATGTCCGCTGCCCTGTGTCCGACATGTCAGCTGTACTGTATGTAACGATGCTTTGCCGTCCATGCACGTTGTAACTGGCTGCTCTCCCACTGTCAAACTGCACTGGCAGTGTTTATGTCCTTTGTACAAGGTATTCCTGTACTTCTCATTATGTGGACATAAATAAACATTTCAAGTGTGTGTGTGTGTGTGTGTGTGTGTGTGTGTGTGTGTGTGTGTGTGTGTGTGTGTGTGTGTGTGTGTGTGTGTGTGTGTGTGTGTGTGTGTGTGTCTGTGTGTGATTGTAATTGTGTAGTGTACACGTATCCGTATAGTGTCTGTGGTTGTAGGTGTATAATATTTATATGTGCATGTGTCAGTGCTGAACAGAGTCATAAGGTCTTGACTATGCATTATGCACAAAATTCTGAGGAATAAGCCCCCCCCCCCCCCCCACACACACACACACACACACACACACACACACACACACACACACAAGCAGTTTGTACCGCGGTGCCGATGGTGGAGAGCAACAGGGTACATACTAGAGCACAACAGGGTACATACTAGCTGCCATTTTCCCATCATCTCCAATGGAAGAGCATCCTCTGCAGTTGTTTTTGGATGTTGCATAAGCACAAGTGTGGATGGGGAGTGGGAGTGGATATCGTATCACGCAGTCCTCGAAAACAACTCACAATGTGCACCATGCAGACCTGACACAAACCTCGGGGAATGTTTTGAGCACCAGTGTACCACAGGAATACGATGCTGTTAAGTCTTCTGTGCTGATTTATCGGTGTGGCTGAATTTTCTCAACAATAAGCCACCGCCTAGTATTACAACATGGTAAGCACGGTTGTTTATCATAGAGATACACCTGAATTGAATATATAATGCAGCTATTACATCAAAATCAGACAATTCTCGCCACGCAGTATAACCCCGGGCTTCGTAGTACACCACAGCAGCACAGAGGCATGTTCCTCCCATTGCGGGTTGCTGCTTTGACACCTGAATTGAATTCACCTCTGAGGAAAGTTTTTTAAAAGTTAATCTTATATATTACCTGTAGCTCTGTGGTGGCTGACATTATAATTGCAAAATGCATCGTTCAGTAATACTGAGGGGTGAAAGACACATCCATTCTTTTTGGTATTTGGGGAGGAATTTCTCGGGAGCATGGACTCTTTTTAGTGACAGGAGGAGTACTGTCATCCCTCTCTCTGGCGTCTGCGTCGGACATTACTGTCTTTTGTTCCAGTGCTACGGTAACGTGAAAGCGATGCAACAGGGCTCATTAAAACAATAGAAATTATTTGCTACAGTAGTTGTTTATTACACACCATAGCAGGTCTCATAAAGAGACCAATGAGCAATGTTTCATAATAACATTACGGTCAAATTTTAAGTAGTTAGTACGTAGTTATTATTACTCTCTCACATCCCATTTGTGGTACTCCTGCAGTCAATGCTTTTCACGGTCTGTCTGTGTTTTAGACTGACTCTGTTTCAGAGAGGGAGTGACATTTGAGAAATGGGGTGTGTTTTGATGTGATGGATCTTGATCCCCTGGTCCATCACCTCCGATCCTCCAAAGCGCCTCTCCTCTTTCGTCTGTCCTCCCCTTTTACACCCCATCATTCCTCTCTCCACGTGTTCCTCACATAAAGGTCACCACGCTCCTCTCCTTCCCTCTTGTGCTCTTTTCCCGTGTGTCTGTCAGTCTGCCCTGTCTGTCTCTAGTATGTCTGTCTTGGGGTTTGACACCTGCCTCCTCTCCCAGTAATAATGATGGTTATGGGCTTACCTCCAGGCTTCGTCGTATACCTCAGTAATCACCTCCGAAAGTGCCATCACTTCATCAGGAGCTTCAAAGTGTCAACAGGGCATATGTGCGTGCGTGCGTGCACACACACACACACACACACACACACACAGATGCACACACAGACACATGTTTTATACATCAAAAATACATTAAAATGTTTGATTTGATACGTGCACACTGCTCATAATTTATATTTACGTTCACACATCAGTACAGGAACTAGATCCACCACTACAAATTCAAGTGTCATTATCAGTCAGGACTTTCTTTCATCAGAAAGTGGTGATGCGCATGCACGCGGACACACGACACACACACACACACACACACACACACACACACACACACACACACACACACACACATACACACACACACACACACACAGACACACACACACACACACACTCACTCGCGTCCTCTGTTGTGCACATGCTGTTCAGAGACATTAGGTAATGACAACTATTCAAACTTGACAATTTTAGAATTGCTTTTAATTATGAAAAGTCATGGGTTTGGGGGCGGAGGGGAGGGTCAAAGAATTCTGATTACCAAAAACTCTGAATTACTTTGAGCAAATTCTCTTTTGTCCTGGATTGAAATGATTACGGTATGCACTACGGTATGCACACTGTGCTCATAAATTGTTTTCCCACTTTGCACATATCTATTTTTAATGACATAATGAAATGTATCCTCATCCACAGAAAAACAGCTCGGGTATTGTTACAGTTACTGTTCTATTTAACATTGCTTCCCATTTATTTTTCTATGGAGCTTAACATATCACTGTGCCATCACAGATAGGTGGACAGGAGGATGGCGTCATTGTGCTGCCGGGCTATGGGAGATCGTAGAAATGTTTCACTAATGCAGACTGAACTGTCACAAGGTGTAGCAGTAACATTTTGGAACCAAGATTTGTTGGTATTGCCTCCCAGACAAAATGGCGAAAGGTGCGCCAGTGGACAAACATGGACTTCTTCCGTTGAATTCCAGAAAATATCCATTCATTCCATTGTAAAACTTAATGAACTCGTGCTTTGGTGCAGTGATTCTCAACAAATACTGCCTTTTTGTATTCTAGTTTCAGCCTAACTTGATTGTACCAGATTGTATCCATGACTAACAACTATCAAATTAGCTGATTGAGTTTTGAGTTGTACAATGGCCGTGCCTTTCAATGTTATAAAACTTTAAAGGTATATTCAGTGATTTCACTTAATTCAAATATCACTTCTTTTTTTGTTTTGTTGTGATAATCCTCCCTACTATAGTGTGCTGGCCATATAAGGAGTTCCTCCCTGTCCCCAGTTAACCCCTGGGGGTCAAAAAACCTTAGGTTTCGTTTTTGACTCTCTATCCTGATTGGACGAAAGGCTAGGTCCCACAGCCAAAAACGAAACCTAAGGTTTTTTGAGTGAAATCACTGAATATACCTTTAAGTCGCCACTCGGAAGGCATTTCTCATACAGCCGCTTTGAAAAGAAAGTGTGACACAGATCTAGCGGAAATACCAGATCTACAAGCTCACAACAAGTCTTAGCACGACATGTTGTGAGCTTGTAGATCTGATATTTCCAATGCACAACACTTGCACGCGACTGGATATAAACCAGAAATGAACCTTAGTGTAAGGAGGAAATGAAGGGGCTTCTCAAAACCGCCTACTCTATGGCGGAAAACTAATTGGCTTATTGAAAAAGTGGTCATCGGGTTAAATTCATCAGAGAGACGGAGTGTCCTTTCAAAAAGTGGCACAATGACACCAAGTTATGGAAGCTACCTTAACACAATTAAGACAAAACACGTGTGAGCACGTCATAAGGATCCCGACATATTGGTGCCTAGGACGTCCTAGCGACGTCCCAGCGACGCGGGGCGAGATAAGAATATTCAGAATTTTTCAATTTCTTTTTTTTTGGCATTTCACTTTTCGCTTGCCGTATGCTAACGCTCAGTGCAACTATTAGCTTGTCATTGACTCCCATGTTAGCGCGGCGGAAAGAATGACTCGTATCTCCTAATCCAGGGCGCTCTCCGCGGTGATGAATGGATCGATATGCTGGCGCTTCATTTCTGCTCCTCATCCGTCTCTCCCGCGAAATATGAACGCTTTTTGGAGCGTAAAACAATATATTAAGATGATCGGGGATGTGAGGTCCCTTTTGTAAAGTCAACTTTTTTAGGCAAGTGTTTCCTGTTTCATGGCTTTCAAAGTAAAAGCGATCAGACAACTCTGGCACTCTATAGCCTTTATTTTGAAGGCACTCCCGGTACTAAATGTGTTTGAGAAAGGTCTGTCAGAAAGGCACCAAGCTATTGCTCCACAAGTATACTCGTGGATTATGTTGACAAAGTTGTGCTAAAAAGTCCTGCGTTAACCTTAATAATGGATGAGTCCACAGACAGTTATCTAAGTACATTATACATGTAAGTACCCTACATAACTCATTAGTTAGGTAATGTGCATTACATAGATCACGGGTGGGCAACTTTGATGATGGTGAGGACCTCTATATTTCCACACTCACTCCAGAGGGCCACATTGCATATACTGCCGGTCAGAAACATCTTATCTCTGTATTTGATTTTTTTTTTTAAACAATTTAGAATTTTGATCTACAAGTTCAAAACGTGTCGCAATGCGGCGCATTTTGAACTTGTAGATCTGCTATTTTAGCTATTATTTCATTGGAATCCTGAATATTTTTTTTGCTATTTTTGAATTGGAATCCTGAGAAGTAAAAAATGTTATACATTAAAAAGATAATACAATTGTAATACTAGCCATTCAGCTACTTATTTCTCAAGAACAGATTCCGAGCTATGCTACTGTATCTATCAGCAGGGCCATTCAGAATGTGTATACATTGTTGATAGTGGGAATGAAATCATAGGCCCACCACAGGTAGTGGAGGGCTGAGGGCGGGCTAACCGGGCCAACATCCTGTTATACACATTCTATTGAGGCCTGCTCCCTATAGCCCCAGAAGGGCTGGCCTACTGGTCAGAGCTGGCACTGCAGGCGGGCCTGTGGATTTAGCACGAGGAAACCCTGTGCAGCTGGGGTTTCACATTGAGCACTTGGACACAAATTGTTGGTGTCCAAATTGAAACAATGCGGAAGTAGACCGTTCTTTCCCGGGTGCTGAAAACTGAGCAACTTTTGAGGATGTGAAACAATTGCTGACGGAAGAATTTAAATAGTGAGGGGAAAAAAAGAAAGAAAAAGAAACTTGCAGCAGATTCTACTGATGGTGCTGTTGTTGTGACAGGATGCCGCCAAGGAGTTGGAATGGAGTGGAATTCAACTCAGAGTTGGTAGGGGAGCATTGCACAGCGCAGCGTCTTGCTCTTGCTGCTAGTGACGCAACCAACAGTCCAACAGGTGAAAAAGTTTCAGCAGGATTTTAGGCCTTTTCTCTCTCTCTCTCTCTCTCTGTAACTCTGCTGCCAGAGGTAACAAGCTGCATGAATTGCAGAAACAGTTGATGAGCCCCAAGTGAAGTTCAGTTCACCCAGCCACCAGTGAGGTGGCTGTCATTTCACAGTGCTGTCAGCAGCGTGTAGAACTGAAAGCCCTGAGACATGTCCTGGAGCACATGGCTGTACAGTACTGCAGGACCCCTACAAAGCCAAAGGTCCACTGATAGCTCTCAGACAGTTCAAGCGTATTGTTTTGCATCAACTGGCACATTGTTTCACGTCAACGGCAGATTATTCCCATTGTCAGACGCTGACACCCACGTAGGCCTACACATGCCTGGAAAACTATTAGATTCACTCTGTTCTATTACTGCCTCACCAGTCACCACAAGGGTTTGTTCTCTTACCATTGTTCTATGTGCTGTACATGGTGAGTGCCCACATATTTATACTTATAAATATACTTTTTTTGAAGGGACAGACAGTAGGCTGACAGGAAACGGGAGAGAGATGGGGGAAGACATGCAGTAAAGGCCGTGTCGGGCTCGGGAGTCGAACCCGCGGCACACTGCGACTGGATTACCAGTCGGGGGCCCAGACGGTTACGCCACCGCCTGGGCCATTAGAGACACCTGGATGGAGGTTTTTTTGTCACCCAAAAACCACATCTACACGTTATTATCCGCCCATTATCCAGCCGCATTTATTATACAACCCAATTTATATATCCGCCCCAACTGCACCGCAGGGATGCACACATGGGATTCTATATACAGTAAGTACTTCTACAAACAATGTCACTCTGCACTGTCGAGCATACCGATGTTACGTAGCATATTTATCTAAATTACTACTGCTCAGCCCATATGTGCTTTACTACTGTACTTATTCATTTATCCTCCTTACTGACATGTTTGCACTATTGGTGAGATGCGAAAATACTTTTCGCTGTACTATACTTGTACTGTACAATGACAATAAATGGAATCTCTCTCTCTCTCTCTAGCGACCATATAAATATGTCCATTAGATTAGATTAGATTAGATTAGATTAGATTAGATTCAATTTATTGTCACTGCACATAGTATACAAATACTTTGACAATGAAATGAATAGTGGCGTCCAACCAGAGTGCAATACAGTAATGCAATAATGGGAATAAATACACTTGTTGTTGAATGTACAGAATGTACAGAATGTACAGTAATATATAATGAAGGTAATAAATAGAAAAATAGACAATGAAGTATAAATATAAATGAGGAGTATGCATATATATACACACCCACCCACACAAGCCATAAGCCATAACATGCTAGCCTGGTTAATAAACCAGACCGAATCAGCCGTTGGCAAAACAAAATTTGCCTGCCAGCGGATTACGGTCTGGAGAGGCTCAATTGTACGCCCATTTCCTACACCAGAGAAATGGGGCGGCCAATCGGGACACGGTATGCAATATGGGCGGGCTTTGGTACAGTGACTTTCAATGCTTGAGACCTTTGACTGACAGTAGCTCTGACCAATTGCGTCAAAGAGAAAATGTTTCAACCCGCCGCCCTGGAAATGAAATCCAAGCTGAGCCTCCCCAGACTAATATCCCGCGGTCCGTGCGATATTAGTCTGGTTTATTAACCAGGCTAATAACATGCTAGTGTATGTATGATGTGAGCATGAGAGTTCAGATGGGAAGGAGGAAGGGGGGACGGAAGGGGGTATCATTGTTCAGTGTCATTGAAGAAGGGGCAGAGTTCAGCAGGCAGTGTTCGCCCTACGCAGACATCTTTGGCGCTGTAGATCCTCAATGGACGGGAGTTGGGAGCCAATGATGTACTGGGCCGTTTTTACTACCCGTCGCAGTGCCTTCCGATCAGACACTGTGCAGCTGTTGTACCACACTGAGATGCAGTTAGTCAAGATGCTCTCAATGGTGCAGCGGTAAAAGTTCACCAGAATTCGGGGATCAAGGTGAGCCTTCCTCAGTCTCCTTAGGAAATAGAGACACTGCTGCGCCTTCTTGAACAGGGTGGAGCAGTTGAGAGCCCATGAGAGGTCCTCAGAGAGGTGAACACCCAGGAACTTGAAGCTGGACACCCGCTCCACGTACCGCCCGTTGATGTGGATCGGGGTGTGGTCACAGCGGTTAGTTCTCCTATAGTCCACAATTAGCTCCTTGGTCTTCGTGGTGTTGAGAGCCAAATTATTGTCAGCGCACCACGCGGCCTGTAGGCCGACTCGTTATATTGTTTTTAATCAGGCCTACCACCGTGGTGTCATCCGCGAACTTGATGATGGTGTTGGAGCCAAGCACCGGAACGCAGTCAAAGGTGAAGAGGGAGTAGAGGAGAGGACTAAGCACACAGCCCTGTGGTACGCCGGTGTTCAGTGTCAGGGTGGAGGAGGTGTGATTGTCCAACCTAACAGACGGGGGTCTGTTGGTCAGAAAGTCCAAAATCCAGTTGCAGAGTGTGGTGCTGATGCCAAGGTGGTGACGTTTGATGACCAGTTTAGAGGGGATGATGGTATTGAATGCGGAGCTGAAATCAATGAACAGCATCCTTACATAGGTGTTGGTGAGTTCCAGGTGAGTGAGGGCAGTGTGAATTGCAGTGGAGATGGCATCCTCAGTTGACCTGTTGTGACGGTAGGCATACTGACATACTGGCATACCAGGGTCGGGGGTAGGCAGGTTTTCAGGTGAGCCAGTACCAGCCTCTCTAGGCACTTGGTGATGATGGGGGTGCCACAGGGCGGAAGTCATTCAGGCATGTTGCTGTGGAATGCTTTGGTACTGGCACGATGGTAGCTGTTTTGAGACAGACAGGAATGACTGCCTGAAACAGAGAGAGGTTGAAAATGTCACAGAAAACTCCTGCCGCAGCTGCTCAGCGCATGCCCTCAATACACGACCAGGAATGCCGTCAGGGCCCGCAGCCTTCCGTGCATTCACCCTACTCAGTGTGGCGCACACCTCACTGGTAGAGAGCGTGAGCGGATGGTCACCTGGTGGAACGCCGGATTTGGTGGCGGTCTCACTGTTGTCCCGGTCGAAGCGAGCGTAGAAGTGGTTCAGCTCGTCGGGCAGAGAGGAGCTGCTGGAAGAGGGGGTGGAGTTATGGGGTTTGTACGCTGTGAGTGCCTGAATGCCTTGCCACATGCGCCGAGAGTCAGAGTTGTTGAAGTGCTCCTCTATCCGCAGTTTATATGCATATTTGGCCCTCCAGATGCCCTTCTTCAGGTTAGCCCTGGCTGAGCTGTAGGCCTCCGTGTCACCAGCCCTGAAAGCAGCGTCTCGTGCCTTTAGCAGTAGGCGGACCTCAGCATTCATCCAAGGCTTCTGATTGGGGAATGTTTTTATTTTCTTGTGTGTAGTGACATTGTTTATACATCTGTTGATGTAGTCCAAAACAGAGCCAGTGTATATCAATGTCCGTGAGGGAGTCCTGGGTGGCCTGGGTGGAAAATATACTCCAATCAGTGTGCTGGAACTGCTGCTGGAGTGAGCATTCAGCTCCCTCTGACCTTACTGTGGGTTTTATCAGTTTAATGACAGGTAAATATGAGGGGATGAGGAACAGTGAAATGTGGTCTGATTGACCCAGATGGGGGAGGGGAATGGCTTTATAAGCCTTGGCAATGTTTGCGTAAACATGGTCCAGTGTATTGTCTCCTCTCGTGGCACAGGAGACATGTTGGTGAAATTTGGGTAGCACTGTTTTCAAGTTGGAGCGGTTGAAATCCCCAGCCACGACAAAAGCTGCGTCTGGTTGAGCAGTTTGCAGCTTACTGATGGCTGCCTGAAGCTCTTTCAGTGCTACTTTAACATTGGCATCCGGAGGAATGTACACAGCAACAATAATGGTGGATGTAAAAGGTGGGAGGTGGATGTGAAAAGAAGGGTCTGCACTTAATCAGCAGGTATTCTACACTAACAGAGCAGTAACTCCCAGCCAAGGTAGCGTTAGTGCACCATGTTTTAATTACATAAATGCAAAGTCCGCCCCCCTTGCTCTTACCGGAGTCTGCTGTTCTGTCAGCTCTGAAAACGCAGTGTCCTTCAAGCTCGATCACACTGCTGGGGGGGAACAGACCCCCATTCCGAAACACCGCCATTCAGAAACACCGCCATTCAGAAACCCGGTTAGGGTTAGGGTTATGGTTCTGAATGGCGGTGTTTCTGAATGGCGGTGATACTGTCACTGAGCCATGTGAAAATCAAAATATTGCAGTCCATCATCTTATTCTGTGAAGTGATTCGGAGCCGCAGCTCGTCCATTTTGTTCGCCAGCGATCGCACATTGGCGAGGAAAATTGAAGGTAGCGGTAGTCGATGGGGGTAAAGCTTCAGCCTAGCTTGTATCCCACCCCGCTTCCCCCGTCGTTGCTTGCGGTCTCTATACGCCGCCTCCGGCTGCTGCTACTGAAGGACTGCCCCGCGGTGCCTTCACGATCTCCAGCAGGAGTTGGCTGTGATCCAATACAACGTCTGTGCAGAGTAGTCCTATATCCAGGAGTTCGTGTCGGTTGTATGATGTCAACGCACGACAGTATTGTGTACACAGAGTCAAGAGTAGTAGTGAAATGATCACCGTATTCCAAAGTCTGGTTAGACGCTGAGCCTCGCGTTCTGGACGCGCCGCCATCTCGCTGTTAGCCACCTGTCACCTGTCACCTGTCAGTGATATATGTATAATATATAATATAATATAATATCCATGGTAACGAGCCCCCCCCCCCCCCCCCCCCCCACTTGCCGGTCTTCATTAACTTTCTCACGTTGCAACGCGACGTCTTTTCATAAGGCATATCCAGTCTTTTCATAAGGCATATCCAGTCGTTAGGGTTAGTTTCTCTGTCACCATAGCTGGCTGGCTGTAGTCCACTGTGTTGTTTTTCTTTGGACAAGTAGCCGGCGGCTAATTTGTGCCCGATGGAAAATTAGGCAATATTAAAATACTACGCATGTACACCAAGATTTTGTGCGTTTTTAAAAGCTATAATAGACCTATAGATAGATGTCACTAATTTATTTCCCACATTATTTCAATAATGAATGCCATAACGCATGACGACTCCTACTTAAAGCTGAATACAGTTGATTCAAAACTGAGTTTTCAATGCATGTTTTTTTCTTTATTCTTTAAACATAGATAAAGCATGCTGAATCTTTTCTATCAAGCTTTTGTTTGCATGCATTATTTCTCTCTTTCTCTTGTGGCATGGTTTTTCAGAACCTTTGAAAATCAAAGATTGTAAAGTGGGCCAGTAAGAGTCTATATGAGTTGTATGTGCAGTACTCCTCTCTGCTACTGCATGAGGCAAACTGCTATTCTGCAGAATCGATCCAATTCTCATAGTGAATTTCACATTCTTCCCTTGATCGATGGTTTAATCGTTTAACACACCAAGCTGTTAACACTGGAAGATTTAAAAAGTCCTTCATCCCTGCAGCTGTTGCACTACTTATACTACATACTTAAATAAACATAGCTGACAGAAATGTTTATCGTTTAGTAGATTCCCCTAGTGTCTATGTGTTGTTATTCTACCTCATGTTTATTCATTGCCTCTGTTTTGTGTTGCATTTTGTTTATATTATAAATTACTGCGGTTTTAAGAAGTTATCAATACTAGTCCTTACCCGTTCTGAATATATGAACAGCAAATGATGTTCATTGTGGGTAATGTGATGGGGGGGGGGCGGTTGTTTACAGATGGTGTTGTGAAGTTGGGTTGGGCACAAAAGTAGGCTAATTAAACGTAAGTTTAATAAGGAAATGCTGTAGTACAATCATAAGTACACCATTGATGTGAGATGTAAATTTGGTGGTGATATTCTGTCTATAAATGGAAGTTATTGAATATTTTCGTTCACGTTAACATGCCCCCGTCAGAACTGTCAGAGCTGGCTTTCAGGTGCCTGTGCCACGCAACCCGCGCGTTGGCTGCGATGCTTCCCAAAGAAGAAGTTATGTCGACTGACGCAAGAGTAGCTAGTAGTATCTGGGTCCAAGTTGTTTTCCCCGTGTGGGTCTGTTGCGCAGAGAAATGTGTCCCAGTATTAATCTGTGTCTGTCCCAACATGCATTTCACTGGTGGTGACACATGATTAGCGGGGAGATGTTTTTTATTTTAACGCAAATTAATTTAATTAAGATGAATGTTACTTTATTGTATGCTGGTACACCATATCTGCTACCTTCAGGAAGGAGATAACATTTTCTTCGTGGCATGTTTGTTGTATGTAATATCTGACCATATGTAACGGTCAGATATCGCTATCACTGCTACGAATTATTTATATCATGGGTTGTGAATGATCTCCTCTTAGGATACGATTGATAAAGGGAATGCAATGAAAATAGCCTAAATAAGCAAGCAGAAAACAGTCAGAAACAAAACTCACGTTAACCTTTTATCTCAAGTCAAATGAAGGAATCGACAGTATTTGTATAAATGCATGGTAGGGAAATGTTTTCATGGCAAGGACTGTAAAATGTACACTTATTAGCCCACAGACCCCCATTTGAAAAGTATGAAAGACCCCAGTTTGACATGCAGCACAGAAAGTATGGACTGTCGCACAGGTATTCCCAAATGTACAGTGTGGGTAATGTGATGTAATGGATCATATTATTGATATATGTATTTTGAGGAAGAATTGCTTTAATATAGACTTGTTCACTGAAAATGGAAAAACAGTACATCATAGTCATATATAGAACTGAAAGTGTCAAACAGTCATTGTCATGTTAGTAGTGTAGTAATTGCATTTATGTATGTATATACCGGTAGTTTCATGGGCAAATGTGGTTATTATGTATGTGGCTTGGCCCAGTGAAAGAGGAAATGTTCAGCAGTTCAGTTTGATGGTCAATGTGTTAATATTTCTTTGTATACAACATTGTTCATGTCGGTACGTTTGGTGTTGTCCTCCTCATTGATTAGCAAGATTCGGAGTTGCTGGGGGTTGCCAACTCTGCTTGCTGCCACATAGAGTTGTCCATGTGAAAAGAAGTCTTTCACAGAGTATACACCTACTCGTGACAGTGACTGACCTTGTGACTTGTTGACAGTCATGGCAAAGCAAGGGCGTACAGGAAACTGTTTGCGGGTGAGTGTGAAGGGGAACATATTCTCAGACGGTGAGAAAGGTATCCTAGGGATGAGTAGCTGGGCGCCGGCATGGACCCCAGTTACCAGCTCTGCTAGGAGAAGATGTGGGCGGACTTGCTTCAGGATGTAGCGTGAGCCATTGCAATGGCCATGTACTGTGTCAAAGTTTCGCAGTAGCATTATGATCATGCCGACCTTCAGTGACAGGCGATGTGGTGGCATGCCTGATGGACAAAGTGTGTTGAGGAATTCCACTGGGTACTGATGGTTGTCATGTTGTTCCACAGAATCCACACTGTGGAAGATGTGCTCCTGACCTGGGAATTTGTGGGCAATGTATTGATTGACTGTGTCCACTTCTGCATTGGTTGGGCAGAGGATTGCTCTCTCACAAAGCCACTGATGGTCGGTCATATTGTGTGCAAGGTTGTGAAATACCCAGTCGACCATTTCGTGCAGAGTTGATCCTGGCATGAGAAAGCGATCCATTATTGTGACTGTAAATTCTCCCTTATCCTGAATAGTGGGGATGTTCCCCTCGCCCAGATCAAGCAGAAACTGGTGGAACAAAGTGTCATCTTCCATGCTCCCTGCTGTTGCATGTGTTATGCGCATGTTGTTGGTGAGTTTCATGGTTTGAACATGGTTCCAGAGAGGGGAACTCTTCAGGCATCGTGAAATTATCTGAGGTCGTGTGCCATGGGGAACGACTGGTAGGATCTGGCGCCAGTCTCCACTGAAGATGGTGGTAATACCTGAGAGTGTAATAACAAAGTTGCTGCATTATAGACAATTATTATGGAAGTGATACTATATTGTGTTTCTTTTGTAGTTGTGTTTGTCTTGTAATGAAGATTGGCTGGCAAAGGTGTTGGCAGCTGTTATTGTTGTACATAAAAAGGCCACAATATAGTCATTCATGCCGTCAGAATGTACAGTAATAAAGTGTATACGTTTGAATGAAGTCTTACCTCCAAATGGTGAGTTAGGACAGTCCCTGAGTTTCCGGAATGTGCGGTCGGCAGCTTCAACAGCACGGCGATCCATCATGGACACCTCATCAATGACGAAGAGAGAGCACCGACGGATGAGCTCTGCTGTACTGGACGTAGTACCGATAGCACACATTGACTCCTCTGTGAGTACAATGGGACACTTGGTGCGGCTGTGAAAGGTGGTTCCTTTTGGAAGTAATGTTGCAGCAATTCCACTTGAGGCTGTTGCAAGGGCTACTTTTCCATCTGCACGCACAGATTTAAGGATGAAGGTAAGTGTGAAGGTCTTTCCAGTACCCCCACTTGCATCAAGTGCAATAAGCTTGCCACGGTTGTTCTGAACACTTTCCAGGACACAATCTGCAACTGCTCTCTGTTTGTCATTTAGAAGGTGTTGTGTTGCATCAATGTAACGCTGCAGCTCAGGAACATTGTGTTGTGTCTCATGTCTGATGTCATGGGGTTCGGTTTGTCGAATGAGATCACGATTTGGCTGAGGGAGATTGAAGTTGATAGTGAGGTCATATACATATCGTTCAAGATGCTGCTGAATCTCCAAAAGTACCTGGTTGAGTATGTTGTCATTTGGTTCGGTAAGGCCTGCAGCATGTGTGAGGTCTTCTGAAATGGAATGGTTGTGTCTTTGCCAGAATTGAATGTGGTCTTTCCTTAGTACAAATATGAGTATGTGTGCGAAGATCTCACGTAGCTTAGGGCCAAATGCAACCAATGCTGCTTCTTCCATAACCATGTCTACTTCATGGTCATCCTCACAGATGCCTCGTGCAATGCAGGCAGCAGCGTATGTGTCATGCACAACTCCATTAACAGAGCGAAGGTCGTTGTAGCAGGTTGGACCTTGAACACGGTAGAGCAACATCCGCATGAAGTACAGGTCAGTGTTGTGAGGAGTAAAGGCAAGTACAGGAATGCGCCCAATTGTGTCAGCCAGTTGGTCTTGGTTATGACCACCACTCCTTCTCTGTTTCCTGCGCTTGAACGTCTTGTTGGTGAAGGAGAAATGCTTGAAGACGTCTGGGTAAGTGATGTGTCTCTTATCAGGATTATCTTGCATTGCTGTGAAGTAGGCTGTGAGAGTTGTACGCGGTGGTCCGGAATCAATGAGGGCCTGGGCATCTTCGTCATTGTCGAAGGTGATGAGTTGCTGTCCTTCCAAATGGATTGCCAATTGTTCAACAGGTGGATATTTCTTTTGGATAGGGAAGTCATAAATCCTCCAGAAAGCTTCAGAGGCAGTGATGTAGCGTGCCACCTCATATTGTGTGATTTCATCATAGCGATCAACACTGACCATGCATACGTCGGGACCTTTGTCAATGTATTTGTAGAGATACTTGACTGCAGTGACAGAGCACACGACCTCAACATTGATATGAGCCTCATATCTGAGAGATAGGTATGGGTTAAATGGAACAACCCACTGGTTGGTGATGAGGAATTCTATGCCACCCCTGCCAGTCTTCAAAAACGAACAGCCTGGTGCTCCATGTGTTTCTTCTCGACGCCTATATAAAGGGTAGGAGCTCTCAGACATGGCTGTGTCTGTCCTGTATTCTTTTGGGAATCCTTTTGTGCACTTGCCCTTGTCCATACAGGAAGAAGTCATGTTCAGTGCACCACATGGTCCATGTATCATGTTATTGGCGATCACACGATGCAGTGTAGGGTTAGTGGTGGCATCGGGGATTTCTGCGGATACAATGCGGTCAATGTCAGCAGGGACGCGAGGCTTGTCAGCAGGAAGCAGCGTGAACAGTGCATGTGCATGTGGGAGTCCGCGTTTTTGTGTTTCTTTGACTGTGACATATGCATCTACACGACCAAAGATTTGTTGGTTATATACGTCGTTGATCATCGCGTTCCACTTCATGTGGAAGACCCGTGCAATGATGTCAGGGCGGTCGTGAGGCTGTTGGCCTGGCAGAAGTGACTGGGTTATTTCCTTCCATTTTGGATTACAGGTCATAGTGATGAATAAATCCGGTTTTCCTTTTTCACGAACGATAGCCATTGCGTCTTGGAACTGGTGTGTATACCAACGTGGTGATCCGTAGAGAGTAGAGGGTAGTATTGTGATCCTTCCTGGAAGGATGGCTTCATCAGATGCAATGGCATCTTGTACACATTTGTACTTTTCTGCTTTGAGTGTCTTCTGATTTTTGCGCATGAATTTTAGTCTTTGGCCCTCAATTTTCACTTGCTGATCACATACAAACTGTTGGCTCAGTTTCCCTGTAAGAAAAATAGTAAATGTAAGACAATGTCATGTTGTAAATGCAGGGCTTAGGGTGGAGGCAAATGCAAAATATGTGGAATGAGGGTATGTGAATGGAGGTATTGTACTGCGTAGTTGTAAGTGTGGAATTAGGTACATTACATATATGTGTTATGTGAAGTACCTGCACGGAGGAACAAATTGAAGTGAGTTGCTGGGTCACGTAGTTGAAGATGGTAGCGATAGAAGTCTGTGGCAGTGATCCCCTGTCGACCATCAGGTAGTCGTTGATTGAGTGCGAGATGATAGCCATAGTCGCCTTCAGGGTAGAGCAGTACATAACTGAGGGGATCATAGAGTGGGTGAAGAGGGTTGATCCGCTTTGGCCCACCACTCCGAAGTTGTATCTGTACGTCGATGGGTCCAAACTGTTGGTTTTCTGTAGCTCCTGGAACAATGACAGCAATGTCTGTGCCACTTGGGAGGTTGACTGTACCTGTGTGGGGAGGGGGGAGGGGGTTGTGAAAATTGTGTCTGGAATGAGTATAGTAGCTGTAGTAATGTCTGTGAAAGGTTGTATTTGCGATATTGTGATCAAGGATGTGTAGTGTCATGTGGAGTGGTGTAGCGAATGTGACAGTGTTGTGAGTTACAAACCTGGGTGGATGTTCCGTGGAGCGTTGGCACTGAGGTTGATGTACATCTCTGTAGCAGGATCCTTAGCAGCAAGTTCTGCAGCTGTTTTAAACTGTTGTATGAGAGGGTTACAGTTGTGCAAAGCTGCCTGTGCTTGTTCCAGTAGGTGTTCGTCGAGGTTTTGGTTCGAATGGTGTGCTCTGCGGTTGCGCAGTTCATGTTGTGGATCATGCACATAGATTTGTGCAAAACAGGGTATAGCAGAATCGGATTCAGGAAGTAGAGGGCCAATTGTATGATACATCTTGCCTTGAATACGCAGGGTTGGGTTGAAGCCAGGTTCTGGTTGGGGTTGTGTCATTCCAATGGAGGCCATAGCCAGAGCGTTGTTGTACCTTCTGGCATCTCGCACAAAGTGTTTGTTTAGAAATAATTCTCTGATGGTCTGTGGAGGTTTGGGAGGGATTGAACCTGGTTTGGGGCTGTCAGGGTCGTAACGGAGATCGACACGACCATTGGAACAGCAGAATCCTGGTCTCTCCTCTTTCCAACAATATGCGCCACATGCTGAGCACTTGGAGCATTCGAAAAGGCTGACTGTGCCGAGTGTGTGTGTGGCATCATACAGAGTCTCATCAAAGTATTGCATGTCATCAGGACATGCTGTGCGACGTCCTTGTTGCGTTGTTTGAGCCAACCTCTGAGTGTACAGTGCTGCGCGTGCAGTAGCGTGAGCAGTAGTGTCAACACGCTGCCGGTGGTCATGTTGGGCAGGTGTTTCTGCTGCGCGGGCAGTAGCTTGTGCAGTAGTAGCAGCACGTAGACGGCGCTCATGTTGGCCAGGTGTTTCTGCTGCGCGGGCAGTAGCGTGTGCAGTAGTGTCAACACGCTGCCGGTGGTCATGTTGGCCAGGTGTTTCTGCTGCGCGGGCAGTAGCGTGTGCAGTAGTGTCAACACGCTGCCGGTGGTCATGTTGGCCAGGTGTTTCTGCTGCGCGTGCAGTAGCGTGTGCAGTAGTGTCAACACGCTGCCGGTGGTCATGTTGGCCAGGTGTTTCTGCTGCGCGGGCAGTAGCGTGTGCAGTAGTGTCAACACGCTGCCGGTGGTCATGTTGGGCAGGTGTTTCAGCTGCGCATGCAGTAGCGTGTGCAGTAGTGTCAACACGCTGCCGGTGGTCATGTTGGGCAGGTGTTTCAGCTGCGCGTGCAGTAGCGTGTGCAGTAGTGTCAACACGCTGCCGGTGGTCATGTTGGGCAGGTGTTTCAGCTGCGCGAGCAGTAGCTCTTGAAGTAGCTTCAGCATGTAGACGGCGGTGACGTTCGGCAGGTGTTTCTGCTGTGCGAGCTTGTTGTTGTGCGTTTGTCCTAGTACGCCTTTGCGTGTCAAGTGAAACAGTGTTTGGGGTTGTTGTGGGGTTATTTTTTTTCTTTTTCTTTTTTGTGCTGAACTTGGTTTTCCGCTTTGGTCTAGTTTGTGTATTTGGGGCACGGGGAGGAGCAGTAGCACTGGCGGTGGATGGGTTAGGGTCGCCTTTGAACTCAGCAGGTTCTAGAGAGAAAGAGAAAGTCATTGGATGGCGGCCTGAATTGTGGAAGAGTGAAGCAGACATGTGCACACTGCACAGCAGTGTAAAGGACAGCACACGTTGGCTATGACACAGACATAATGTGGATTGTAGGAAACACACAGACAACACACAGACAGAGTAAATAAATGTGTAGCATTCATGAGTTATTAATAGTGATGGAGAGAGTTGTGTGCATGATAGGACATATTTTGTGGTTATGTTGTGAATGAGTTTAGTAGCAAAAATGCAGTACAGGGGAGAAAAAGGAGTAGTTACCTGTGGGCAGAGGCCTTTCCAATGAGGGGGGGCGTGTCCTTGTGTGGTGCCTGTCCGCATGGTGCTGACCTGAGAAGGTAGTGGTGAAAGGGTAATATTGTTTTAGTATGAGAAGTACTGTTAAACTGTATCTATCTGTCATCTGTGGAACAATTGTGCATTATTAATGCTGCATTAAGGCAGTCAATGAAAATGTAGTTGTAGTAGATATAATGCTTGACACTGGTAATGGGAAGAGCAGTAGTTACCTGTGGCCAAAGGTGTTTCCAATGAGTGGCTGCGTGTCCTTCTCTGGGGCCTGTCATCATGTTGCTGAGCTGAGAAGGTAGGGATGAAATGTAAATATTGTGTTATGAGAAGTAATGAGAACTTCTATATAATTTGACTGGAAGAAGGAGAGTAGTTGCTGGAGGAGTGGCCAATGAGGCACACACACACACACACACACACACGCACACACACACACACAGCAGGGGAGTGGGGGAGGTGTGACACTGGTACACACACACACACACACACACACACACTCAGTGTCATCAAATGTGTAAGCTAAGAACGTAACAGTGGTGCCTTGCTATGCCTTGAACTGAAGTCTATTTGCATATCAATTGTTCCACACTCCACAGGCAGGAAGCCAATCTATGGCTGAGAAGACAGTGATTCCAAATTCTTGGTGTGATATTTGATCTGATATTATCTTTAGAGTCTCAAAATAGACCACCTGGGGTTTTGACCTTCCTGCTTAGCTGATAAGTGACACAGCCATTATTTAGGGTCGGGGGCTACAGTTTGTCTATGCATTTTATGACACACACACACACACACACACACACACAGGGACAAAGGTGACAACCACTGCATGTTACAGATGTATAAAGAGATGGGTTGGGGAGATTGGTTGGGGGTTAGAAAACGGAGGGGATCATGATGAAACTATCAACTATAAATATATACTATATTGAGCTATAGATATATATTATAAAGTGCTATGACTACATCCAATGCAAATATGCAATTCTAGTGCTGTCTACATAACATGCTATAAAGCAACTATCAACTATACATATATACTATGATAAAATGGAGAATAGGAAAGTGCATGCAAGCATAGAAAGACAACAATGCACGGGCGTGAAAACTATTAAACACAGACAGAAGTTGTCAGAAGCACACACATGCAACATGTTATGAACGTGTGATTACCTGTTTCTGGTGCTGTTGCGCGAGCGGAACGCTTCCGTGTGGCGTCGCATGTATCTGCTGAAAGTGATGTGCGTTTTCTTGGTGGTCTGATGTGTGTTTCTGGGGGTGATGTGGTAGTTGTCCTGTCGTCATGGCTGGGAGCTGAGATGGTAGGGGAGAAACGTAAATTGTATGTTGTTATGAGAGCTAATGTTAACATCTGTGGTGCAATAGTTATGTAATAATGCTGCTGTTGCATTAATGCAGTCAATTTAAATATTTGTGAAGTTGGTACTACCATGTGGGTAATGATATTAGTGTGTTACCTGTGTTACCTGTGGCCAGAGGCATTTCCAATGAACAGGTATGTGTCCGTGTTTGGTGCCTGTCGTCATGCTGCTGTGCTGAGATGGTAGAGGAAAAATGTAGATATTGGGTTATGCGAAGTAATGATAAACTGTATGTCAGTAATGCATCCAGTTGTTGCATATGTGGTCCAAAGTTAATGTGTTATTGCTGTTGGTACAGAAATGATGTGCAATTAAATGTAAATGTAGTAGATACAATATGACTGGTAGGAGAAGAGTAGGTACCTGTGGCCAGAGGCTGCTCCATGGATCTGGTGTGACTGTGTCTCTGGCGATCTTGGGCATGGCGGCTCTGCACAGCTGAGAAGTGAGAAAGCTGTGTTAGTGGTCAGGGTTGTGTGGTTGGTGTGTGTGTATGTATTGTTTTGCTGTGTGTGTTACTATGACAGCATAATATCAGTAGTGCATACATAATTTAACATAGACGCACACACGCGCGCACACACACATACTGTGAGCAGGGGGGAGGTGTCACTCTCTGTGTGTCACACGCACACACCAAACAATGCAATGGGCTGTATAGGAATGAGAAAGCATACATTGACAAAGCTGAAGGTGCAACAATGGCATCCCCATCAAATGTCTGTTCTGTATAAATTCTGAATGTCCATGTAATCTGTGTTTATGTGCCAAGGCTGCTCCAATTCATTGATTAGTGGTTATGGAGTTGCTGAGTGATTGGCAACTAATCATGACTAATGTAGTGATAGATTAATTGAATGGGCCTGAATACATCTGTGTAGGCTGCGAGCGTAGTTGAGGTGAATGTTAAAATAGTTTTGAACAGGCAACTAATGTAGAGATAGATTAATTGAATGGGCCTGAATAGATCTGTGTAGGCTGGAACAATTAAAAAACGTTTTGAACAGATGTCTTAATTGAGTAAGTGAACGGTCGTGCTTTGTGTAAATGGCCGTCGTGAGGTTCAAAGAGTAGCCTACTGTTCCTTTTTACATTCCACGGCACCAGCGCCATGGGGGGGGGAGGGAGGGCGCGCGCACACACACACACACACACACACACACACACACACACACACACACACACTGGGCCCAGCGTGTAGGCGTACTTAGTAAATAACTGTAGTAAATATAGGCGAATAATAATGTGCATCGGATGGATTAGTGCGTGCACTCGCAATTGCAGCTGGAGTGCGACGCGACACACACATACACAGCGATGTATGGATAAATCACAGAGTTGGGAAATGCACACGACACGAAATGCACACGACACGCAAGCACATAAAGAAGCAATGATGCACGGCCCGGCCGTGCAACACACACATACACACACACACACACACACACAGCGATGTATGGATAAATCACAGAGTTGGGAAATGCACATAAAGAAGCAATGATGCACGGGCCGGCCGTGCAAACGATTAAATGTGTTCAGATATGCTTACCTGCTTCGGTTTCGTTTGCGCGACTGGCTCGCAAATGTTTGGCGGCACGCGTGCGTTCAGAAAGTGCGGTGCGTTTTCTTTTTGGCATGATGCGTTTTTTTGGGGGGTGATGCCAGAGTATTCCAGTCCAAGCATGAGTCGGTGTTGTAACTGTTGTTGGTGGAGTGGGCGAGTAGTCAGACAGTGTAGAGTAGTTCACAGGTCACATCACACACAGGAGCAGTGAAAGGGGGAGGATCCTTCGGATGGCTGGCCTCTGTGCTGGTGGGGAAGTGTGAGGCAACTTTGCCCGTGGGATCGTGTGGTGATGTAAAAACAATATCTGTACAGTAAATATGACAGTTGCGTCGGTAAAAAAGTAGCCTAGCTGGATTGTGGGAGCGTGCAGATTTATTTTGGCATGGAGAGATGTGTGCTAATAGTGTGGCTCGGTCGGAGATAGAGCACGGACAAATAAACTGGTTTTTATTCACTAATAAATTCATTATTAATCTTATTGGAAAAATGGCTTCGTTAAGACCTCCATATTATTATGGTCAATGCCTGTGTGAAAAGTGGGAGCGATTGGTGCAGGCAATGAGGAGATAAGTGTTTGTTTCTGACAGACAGACAGACAGACAGACAGACATTCAGACATTCGCTCTATTATTATTAGGATTTGTTTCATGTTGTCATGTGTTGCATTGTATGTTTTTATGTTGGAGGTACAATCGGACAGTAACTGCCCATAAACTGATTCTGAAGGATGTTTACTTGATCGTACTTTGAAGCAGCAACTTCGTGTAATAATTCGATTTTGGAAATGCTCAAAATGTGCATTGTCCTTTAAATAATTCTTATTTTAGTATTCAAGTAATTAAACCCCCTCTTCCTTGTTTTAAGTTACTTTGCTAAATGCAAGGCACATGGTTCTTAGTGTCGTTACAATGGATATTATTATTATTATGTTAGAAGTCACAACAGAAGTAGTACAGTAGTTGCTGGTCCAGTGTACCTTATGCTAAAGCAGATAATGAAGGCTCACTGAAGCATATAGAGCATTTGACTCTGGAACCTTCTCAGCACAGCCAGTGTGCTGAGAGCCAGTGTGTTAGCAGTCATGCATGTGATTGTGAAGGTTAATCCCATAACTATAGTGATAACATTCCAGTTAATTATCTGTACCGATTGACGAGCCCAGGGATTCGATAAAGATCTATCTCATTGTGTAACTCATTGTGCCCAGTGCCTACCAAACTTGTTCAGGATGTGTGTGTCCATTTTCACCAGTGATGCATGGATACCTCACAAGTGGAGCTGGTCTTAATTGGCCATTCTTCCTAAACACCTCCTTTAATCCTCCCATTCAACCCAGTCTGCAGCATTTTAATTGATTCACCCACTGCAGTGTTGCAAAGTCAGTGGATTTGTTCTCATTTGAACTTGAGAACTGGAACAGTGCAGTAACAGCCACTGCACAGAAGTCTCCCTTTAAATGTTCATCCTGCATTACTAGGGCTGACCAATGCAATGAAAAATAAAATGTTTATGCAGGTTCATTCAGTGGTATTATCCAGTATTTGCACACATAATTATGAATAATATTGACACAAATTAGCTACTTGAAATAGATTCTGACTTGTGGTGTTCACACAACCTATGCCGGCGACTGCTCATCCAACATCCCATTATTCCGACTATACGTGGCTTCACATGCGGATAGGGTTAGGTTATGGATAGGGTTAGTAATGGGGCGAGTTGGACCAACGCGGCATCCGAATAATGCGGCGTTGGAACGATGAAATGGCACGGCACCCCTATGCCTACATAAAGAAGTAAAGCAATACATTCTGAGACTACAACATAGCTTTACATAGTCTGGTACTGTATATGGCATTGTCACAGATTTGAGAAATAATCTTTATTGTCCCGAAGGATATTCATCTTCACAGTTTGTTCAAAACACCCACAGATATAAACATATCACCAAGACAATAGATAAACATGATGTCTCCACTGAGAAACGACTGATAACTGTTGCACAAACAGATAGACTACAGCAGCAATTCACTCTATGACAAATCATTTTGTCAATGGGTCTTTATGGACATGTCACAGGCTTACAGGTGTAAATAAGTGGGTCAAATTAGGTTACTGAACAAACACTATAATGATTGCTATCACAATCTAGACCTTTAATGTTTTTTAACAAAATATATTTAGTTTTGACCCACAAATACAGCATAACTTAACCCATTCTGACCGGGCACCCATTTTGGTGTCGGCATCAGGTTATGCTTTAGCTATTTAAAAATAGCAGATCTACAAGCTCATATCGCGCCACCGAGTGGCGCGATACGAGCTTGTAGGTCTGCTATTTTTGAAAAATCGAAGAGCGACTGACATTTTTAGAATCTGATCTCAGGTCAGAATGGGTTCGTCAGACCAGCGTGTGTCCGGCGGAAACCTCGTATGAATCTGATCTCAGGTCAGAATGGGTTAAGTGCTGTTGACCGAGCAAAATGTTAAGTTGTGAAAACATGCAGTAAGAATCATTCTGCTAGTCGTATTGGTGCATGTATTCATATTCATGACTGTAACTAAATTCTATTTGCTCAAATCCTAAGGTCAGAGGAAATTATGTGTAGGAGTACTATGTGTGTTTGACCCTCAAGGCTAACTGATAAGTCGAAGGGGTCGCCAATAATGTATTAAATTATATGTTCAACTGAAAAATAGGCTTCACTGTTATAAAAATGATGCCATCTGTCTAGTATAGTATTCCTATGTTTGATTGTGGCTATGGTTCTGCACCTCATTCCTTATTCCCTCCACTACACTGCCATTGATTATAGGCTTTTTACTCCCCTAAAGGCTAATATAATGTATTAATCACATCCTGTTGGGTGGGAACATGAATGAGAGAGTTGTTGTTGAGATTGATTACATATGGATGGTAGGCATTGATTGAAGAGTAGGACTATAAAAAGGTTGATGGAATTAGCATGTGTAACTTTGTAAGTATGTGTAAGCTAGTCTTCACAAACCTTCATTGTGGCGGCGGCGCTGACTTCCCGCTGCCCGGTAAGAAATCAGGATGACAGTGAAATGTAGTCGTGACATTTCCGTTGGTGACATTCCTCACATTCAAGTCAACGCTTCATCGCCGCACTGGAGAGAGACCACTGCTGTTGTCATTTACAAGTGTTGTTGCTAATTGCTGTGACCTACAGATGTTGTTCCACCTCCCATTTTGGGTTATTTGAAACTGTCTTTCCAATTCTGAATTCTCTTTGCCATTCTGCTTGCATTAGTCAAATGCAAGCAAAATGGCACCAGCACTGACTGCTCTACCAGGCTTCAGAAAAAACTCTTTGCTCAGTTGTTCATGGTCATTTGTAATGTACACAATACAGTACAGTGAGAGCTTAACCCATTCTGACCTGAGATCAGATTCATACAAGGTTTTCCACTGGACACACACTGGTCTGATGAACCCATTCTGACCCGAGATCAGATTCTAAAAATGCGAGTCGTTCTTCGATTTTTCAAAAATGGCAGACCTACAAGCTCGTATCGCGCCACTCGGTGGCGCGATATGAGCTTGTAGATCTGCTATTTTTCAATAGCTAAAGCATAACATGATGCCAACACCAAAATGGGTGCCCGGTCAGAATGGGTTAAAATAATAGAAATAGAGAATTAGAGAGAATACAATTAATATGAGTTAATAGAAATTGATAATTTATGAAATTGCAAAATGAATATAAAGAATAAATAAATATAATAAACAAGAATTGATGAACATCAATTAACTACCAGCTGTGTTATATCTGCAGAATTGTGCTATTAAGTATGAAATGTAAATATCTGAGTCTATCTATATTTGGGTTAACCTGACACTGCCAGATGGGGGCGGTATTGGGTAACCATGTTCCCCAACACGGCAACCATCTGGGATCTCTCAGGGAGTTGAGATAACGCCGAACGAAACCTGTTCGCACCAATCAGCGTGAGCTAAGGGCGGGATATGTGCGAAACCGGATGTGAAGCTATATAGACACGTCAATATGATTGGTTGTGTTTGCACGCCCACACGGTGATAGACAGACGGTCTCATCCAATCATCTACCAAGTATCTTGGAAAAAAAGGAACAGCCCCGTCATCGAATTTGCTTCCGAGATCCCAGATCCCAATAAGCTGTGAAACAAATTTGTGTAGCAAGCTTTTTGGATCTGGCAGCGTCAGGTTATATTTGGGTGTGTGTGGCTGCAATGCAATACGATCCCATTGGCTGAGAGGCTGGCTAGAGGCAAAAAGTGTCTGGTTGCCTAGAGACCAGGCAGCCAATCAGAAAGATAGGTGACTACAGAAGCTAATAAAATGATAAAATGGTAAATGGTGCATTTATATAGCACCTTTATCCAAGGCGCTTTACATAGATTGTGCATTACATTCACCCATTCACACACACATTCATACACCGATTGCGGTGGAAGCCATACAAGGTACCAAGGTACTAACCAGCACATCGGGAGCAATTTGGGGTTCAGTGTCTTGCCCAAGGACACTTCGACAAGTAGACATGTAGACAGGAGGAGCCGGGATTCGAACCGCCGACCCATGGATCATTGGACGACCTGCTCTACCTCTTGAGCCACAGTCGCCACAGTCACCCGCTATATAAGAAATTATAGCCAACCGGATAGATTGTAGACCAGCCTGCTTTGCAGCTGGTAATAAATATTATTTATGAAATGTACTACTACCACTACTATTAGGGTGGTCACCTTAATTATCACCTAAAAGTATGAATAGGCCTTTAGTAAAAGGGACCGGGGTTGGCGCTGCACTCAGTACAGTAATGTTTGGCTAATGTTCATCGCAAGATTAGCCTGCCGCTGAACGCTGAAGTGATTAAGATAATTTGGACATTTCTTTAACCCATTTTAGTCGGGCACCCATTTTGGTGTTAGCATCATGTTATGCTTTAGCTATTGAAAAATAGCAGATCTACAAGCTCATAGGTCTGCTATTTTTGAAAAATCGAAGAACGACTGACATTTTTTAGAATCTGATCTCGGGTCAGAATGGGTTGATCAGACCAGTGTGTGTCCAGTGGAAACCTCGTATGAATCTGATCTCAGGTCAGAATGGGTTAAACTAATCCTTGCCCGTTCTAATAGATGAACGCCAAATTAGGTACAGTGTGAGTAAAGCGATGTAATAGAAGCATTCCAAATACGTCTGTGTGTCTGAGACACACACACACACACACACACACACACACACACACACACACACACACACACACACACACACACACGCGCGTCCAACAGTTGGTTTTGACACGGCAGCAGTGCCCTGGACAGGGGTCTTGGGATTTTGAATGACACACATGCGAGCCGTCATTGCAAGAGCCGTCACCAGCGTGTGTTGCTGATAGACAGATAATCGATAATCAATAACTAGGATATAATAGGATGAGCTGCCATTGTTTCTTTAGATGCATGTTTAGTTTTGAGCAGACACTTTCTTGCCAAGCTTGTCATTGAGTCCCCTTTTTTCTCCTTCACTCAGCTGGTGGTGGTGACATCAAAGGGGGAGGAGCTGTTCCGGATCTCTCCCTGGGCCAGATACGTCACCAAGAGGTTGGACTCGAGGACCTATGAGTGGGTACACTGGGACCCAGCACGACCATTCCTGGTGTGTATTCAGTGTGTGTGTGTGTGTGTGTGTGTGTGTGTGTGTGTTTCAGCTTGTATTACTATATTTGTGAGGGCCAAATGTCCACCACAACGTTAATAATCCCTATTGTCCCTACAATAATACATATCGTAGGGACATTTTTGCTGGAAAACCGTTACTATTATTATTCATTTTCTATATTTCTATTATTATTATTATGTTTCCATTGTTAAAAATAATTGTGGGGCGATAGGCTTACAATTAGGAAAGGATTCAGGTTGGGATAAGTCTCAGAAATAGAATTAGGTATTTAGAGGATAGCTTTAGCTTTAGGGGATACGGTTTTAAGGAAGAAAAAAAGTTAGGTGGCATTCATGCTATTTTCGGCACACAACACCGGTGCACAACAAAGTACAAGTGGCCAACTTGTCAAGGTGCAACAAAGTTGAACTACTTGCGATGCACGTGGTGCGAATTTACTTTGCCGCTGGCAGCTCAACCCCTCCGCTTGCATGGCATGGACCTGAACGGCAGGTGAACATTTTCATTTGTGCCTGTGGGCCCATTCCCTCAATCTGGCTTTCGTCACTCTCATGAGCTTCACCAGATGTGATGCCCTGCATGGGGTGTAGAAAGCTTTCCTTATCTCTGCCTCTTTCACCTCTTAGTCCCCTCTCTCCATTCTCATGCTCCCATCGCTGCTGTATCTGTTAAGGCTGCAATTCCATTTATCATTGATTAAAATCAATAATTGTTGTATAATCAATTAAATTAATTATTACGAGTAACCGTTACACTCCCAGTATCTCTCTTCCCCTCTCTTTTTTATAAGTGTGGGCACAGACAGACATGAATCACCTAATGAGATTAAACATTCTCTGACAGCTGTGAAAACACCCTGGCTTCTTGATGTATTTGTTTTTCCCCGCAGGGCATTATCAGATTGACATGGATGAAATGAGAAATAGAATTGATGATCGTATTGAAGATGATGAAGATGATGGTGATAGTGAGGATGAGGATAAATATGAGGGTCAAGGTTCTTTGTCACTTCCATAATTCACACTCACCGTATATGGCAAAAGGCTTCATAGCACTCATTATAAATGTTTTATAATTATGCATAACAATTTATAACAGTGTGTGTGTGTGTGTGTGTGTGTGTGTGAGTGTGTGGCTTGTATGTTTTTTTTTTATCGTATTCTCTACTCCAACATGTATCTCGGATCATTAACCAGCTCATGAATTTGCCTTGACTATAATACAAAATATAATTATACAACAACATAACACAACCTCCACAACATGCTTTAGATTTTCTATAATGAGATTTTAAGTAGTTTACTCACTGAGACACCTGTGGCGTTCCAGGCCTGATTCGCTGCGATCTGTGAATTTGTTTGTCACTTCGAGTAGCGAAGTGACATTACCGAGGTTTAAAATAACAATATATCCGATAGCCGATACTGATACCGATATATGTTTTAGTTTTTGTTGTTTTTATTTCCCCCTTTTGTGCCAGAGAAACAAATACATCTTCAATACAATACATGTTTAGAATCTACAGCTTGGTGGGCTGCAGATAACCAACACACCAACATAGTCAATGCAAAATGTTTGCATATCAACAGCAGATAAATATCAGCTACTGCCATCGGATAATGTCAGTTTTATTTGCCGATACCGATATTGACCGATAACAGCAATATCGGGCGGATAACGGTTATGTGGACGATACATTTGGTACATCACCAACTCACCTACAAATAATCCCCCCACTGCCCGCAAAGTGCGAGACAATTATGTGGCCTTGAGGGAGGGAGCGTGCATGCGTTTGTTTTCCATCTATGGATTTAGTCTCACTCATTCATATTTGACAGGGAACACCAATGTGACAAAGTTTAATAAACCATGAAACATGTTAAGAATTTTGGAAATTGTATACCATGTTCATATACTGTACTGTACCTATTGTTGAGGAAATCACAAGGTCTTGTAGCAATCGGTTAAAAAAACACAATAGTTATGATTCAAGAAACTCTCAAGAAATATTCTGCTAACGGCCGAATCAGAATCCACTGTTTGTAATGTTGTTGTTAGTAGAAATATACACAGAAACACCCAAGAGGAAGTGGACAAAGAAGAGTAGGAGCCTAACTGAGTTCCTGTTACTACGCATTCAGTTATTAACTGAATGCATTAAATGTTAGATTTGACCCATATGCTAACTATACTACTACTATGCTATATTATTGCACTTTGTAGGTGGAGAGAGAGAGAGAGGTGGAACAGTAGAAAGAGTGGGTTGCTGGTGCAGTTCAGTCCAGTGGGTTCAGTTCAGATCGATTGGGGGAGAGATGGAGGGATGATGTTTGTTCAGGATCCTGAGGGATTTAGGGAAACAACTGCTGTCTGGTGGAGTAGAAACGTTCTGTTAACACTTTCATCGCCCTCTAGTGTTCATGTGAAATTACCGCAGGCAATATCTGTGAATTTGCGCCAACTATACTTCCGTGGCACACAGCCCAACACAAGCGAGAGGAGGAGCAAAATGTTGTACGAGCAGCAGCCGACATGTCTTAGTTTTCACCACAAACTGGCGGACGAAGTTCACCGTCCTTTCTATTAGTAACACCCAGCGCCCAGGACGAAGTTTTATCCAAAAGACGAAGTTTATTGATGTGAAAACCGATCGCATCGCTCTACAGCCTAGGAGAGCCTGTCGCGCAATCCTCAAAGATCCTGTGTTAGACGGCCCCCCGCTGTCCAGTCGCTAGTCGCATTAGATTTAATCATGCCTCTCGTTGTTGTTGATCGCTGTTAGAGTGTTATGGCTGCTCCAGCCACATACGGTATAACTTCCGGTCCGTCTGTAAAAGTGCTCCGTTGCTATAAATCGCTTTGGCGCTATGATTTAATCGTATTAAATAACCCCGGGCAATCAGAGTGTTAATAATTATTTTTTATTTTGTGAGCGGTGCTGGAGGAGGTTCTTTTCCAAAATAATTATAAAAAAATGACTGAAAACAGTAAATGAAAATGTATTAGAAGGACAATCACAATATCAGTCAACAGAAAAAAGGTTGTGTGTTTTCGATGCATCCATCATGGTTAAAATGGATTTTGGCAGCTACAATTAATATCAAATATCTAAATACTGAATCAAGCAACGTAAAAACTGTCTGGTGTTCACATAAGCCTGAGTAGACGATAAAATGACCAAAAGTTTTTTTGAAAGTGAAATATCCCTTTAATCTTTTTCACGTTTCAAGTAATTCTTAATTTGTATTTCAAATTACCATAAACATTTTTTCCATCCCAGTATAAGCAAATCCCTCGTTTCAAAACAACCTTGTATTGCATTGCCATTTCTCAAAGTTTTGCAGACTCGACATGATGCAATACTTGCAGAATCTTCTTGCATTTGCAAAAGATTCAAGATTCAATTAGTTGTCCTTCACCCATACAAGCACGAGCAGAAAAATGTTGGCGTGCGTGCGTGCGTGCGCGTGTGTGCGTTTGTTTGGATATCAATAATTAATTATTGATAGATTATGTCTGTCAATAAGCAATAGTCTCTGCCTTCCCTGTGGTGCATATTCACTAGATGCCTAGCACAGACAACCACATTTTGTGATCCTGTTTACCTCAACTCCCTCCTACTGGATGCTCCTCTGTGCCTGATTTTTCTGCACTTAAAGTATTTTCTCTCCCAAGTCTACAGTGTGTACGTCCCTACCCTACATGCCCTCCCTCCCTCTCTCTCTCTCTCTCTCTCTCTCTCTCTCTCTCTCCGAAAGCTCCGAAAGCTAACTTCCACCATCCCGTCCTTGTCTCCATGTCTCCTCGAGCTATTTCATAACTTTACTTTTCCCCCTGTTTTTTCCTGGCTTGCCTCACACTGCTGTTGATGATGTAAGATTGCTGGAGGTATAGAACACAATGGGCCTTATGCAGCAATGTTGTCTTAAATTTCCATTATATTTCTCTTATATTTTCTCGTGAAGAGAACAATATGAAATGCCTACTTGAGATTTATCAACCCAAACTTAACATCCAAATCTGTTCTTACTCTGCTGTGCTGAATGCTGAATACCGCTTTATCTTAAATTAGGCAACAGCCATATAGTTTTTGCAGATCCGGATCTGTGGATCCAGTCCGGGTCTTCTTCTTAATTCAGATAGTAATATCAACGTAAAGTTGACATTTAACTTTTTCTTTTCTTTTTTTTTTGTAATGCCCTACTAGGTTTTGTATATATTTTTTTTAACCATTATTATTGTATTTGCTTTCAAGATAATGGAATAGAAGTACTGTATAATGCATCAAAAATAGAAACATTATACGTACAGTACTTGAAAATGTACTTATCACTGGGTTTTACTGTGCATATAAATCAACTTATCCTATCGTTTTATTAGGGTTGAGCCAGTCCATAACCTTGTCTTTCTCTTCATACTCGAGGCATGACTCCTGAATATTCTATTTGAAAGGTTCTCTCTCTCTCTCTCTCTCTCTCTCTCTCTCTCTCTCTCTCTCTCTCTCTCTCTCTCTCCATGAGAATCATACATCTCTTATTTTTCTTTCCTCTCCCCTTCACTCCTGCTTTCTCTTCTTTCAGCACCAGCACGCTCGCCCAAAGCGCCCTCGCTCACTGAGAATCTACGAGGCCCACGTTGGCATAGCCTCTCCCGAGACGAAGATCGCCACCTACGAGAACTTCACCGTCAATGTTTTACCACGCATCAAGGACTTGGGTAAGCAAGGGTGTAGAGTTTGGTTAAAAATAATAATTTAGAGAGAGAGAGATATGAGAGAGAGAGAGAGAGAGAGAGAGAGAGAGATTTTTGCTTAAGTACTGATCATCACAGTGCAATTAATTGTGAGCTTGTATAATGTGGAACCGTTTTTAACGGCACAAATCTTGGGGGACAGTCAAAATGTTCTCTTGCAGAGACAAAGATACAGCCAGGTGCTCACCGGAGACGTATAAGTCAATAAAGTTAAAATGGTAAAAAAAAGTGCTCCTGGATCAGTCAGATTAAATGGGGGGTACTCAGAGTTAACACTTCTTTTGCCGGGGAATTTTTCATAATAACGGCACTAGAGTGCCATGCAGATGAGGCAGATTTTACTCTGAAAAACCCTGCCTTCCATTAACCCCCCAAAACCGGGAGGCATAATTTTCCCTAAGTATCTCACGCTACCTCGTCTTATGTCTCTCTAGAAGCGTTAATATTAGTTTTTTACAGTTTATTTTTCTCTGAATGCGAGGTGAAGAGCAGCGTAACCCCCGCGGACACACAGAAAAATAGAGCACTGGCGTAAACAAAAAAAAGAGTGCGGATCTTACGTACAACCTGTGCACTGCGGGCGGGTTCCATTGATTATAGTGGCGACGTGCCATTGCGAAGCCAATTCCAAGTGTTCAGAGGGGCTTACAAAACCAGGTCACATAACAACGTTGCTTGCTACATGGAGGTTCTGATGGTTGGGCTTGGGACAAGTTGCACGGCGATAGACACGGACAATGGAATAGTCCATTATCCCATTCTGACCTGAGATCAGATTCATACGAGGTTTCCGCCGGACACACACTGGTCTGATGAACCCATTCTGACCTGAGATCAGATTCTAAAAATGTCAGTCGTTCTTCGATTTTTCAAAAATAGCAGACCTACAAGCTCGTATCGCGCCACTCGGTGGCGCGATATGAGCTTGTAGATCTGCTATTTTTCAATAGCTAAAGCATAACATGATGCTGACACCAAAATGGGTGCCCGGTCAGAATGGGTTATAGTTTGACCCCCTGCCTCCTGGGCCAACTGGAACAGTCTGTGCTTGGAAAGTGCAGGAGAAACACAATCACTTTCCTCAAAAAGTAATGTCAAAGTGCCACTGAGCGGAGCCTCAAATAGCTCCAGAGGAGCTGCTCAAGGGGCCAGTGCTAGAGCGCTGTGATTGTTTGAAGCAGGGTGTTGCTGACCCTCTATGCTCTGTCACACTTAAGGAGAGCTTGACAAACAGAACATCGCGAGCACGGTACACACGGTATGCTGCACACAGTCCAGGTAGAGCGTGCGTGCTCTCGTGTGCGTGCATGTTCATACAGTGGTAAGACGTGAAGGTTCATGGCTTTTTGGGAAAGAGGAGCACCTACAGTATTTATGTTGCTGCACCATCATTTAACAACAATTAATTAACTAACTAACTATTTTCTGATTATATGGTGTGAATGGTGCCTGCGGCCACTGTATTGTACTGTATGTGGCTTCACTGAAGCCACATACTTCAGAGAAATGTAAGACTGAGCATAACATTTCATATGTTCCATTGCTTCTATATGTATCCATGATACACTGGCACTTTCAATTTGAGAACTCATGGCTTCGTAAAATGAAGGCAGAAAGAAACAAGTGATTTACATTATTCATCAGCGTGATTTGATTTGATTAGCTTTTTAGCACAGGACACAAGTGTCTTATTGTACCCATTAATAACATGAATCCGTTCAGATTGAATCTTGAATGTGTGAATGGCAGCCGCTATGGTCTGCTAACGATGGTCATGACACCATACCAGTCAGAGCTCCACGGCACAAAATGTCATTTTGACCCATTCTGACTAGTCATATAACACAAAAGGAATAGTACCGGGTTGTATACTTACATAATTGACAGTTTGATGATATGAATCAGAAAGGATTGTTTTCATTTTCATTATCATTGTCTCAATGTTATTTCATCAGCGATTGTTTGAATCTCCAGTGTAAAACGGAAGAAAGAAAAGTTCAATCTGGGAACCCATTGGCTATATGCACAATATGTACGTAAGTAAATGATCCGTTGATCAGTGTGTTCAGGTTTCGGTACCCAGCATTAGCCAGGTTACATTGCATAGTTTGAAATAGGCTCTCTCCCCTCACACAATGTAAAACAAATTCGGGAACTGACTTCTGCACAAGAAATGTCGCACTGGTCCAAATCTGCATGATGAACTTAACATAGACATTTCTAATAATAATAATAATAATAATAATAATACAAAACAATAATCACAATTAATTGTATAGACGGCAGACCCTCTGATATGTGTAAGTTACAGTACTCGTCAACGCTCACATTTCCTTATAACCTAAAACCATGGCTAGTTTCCTGCTGTCACCCAGACATTCACGATTTGCACAAAACAAGCATGAGCAGCAATCTTAATCTATTGTAGGACAGTGACCTAAGCATCCGAAACACATTGAGGTTATAGTTGCTCATTTACAATATTGACAGTTTTCCTATTTCATAATAAAACAAAAATAATAATAAATACAGATCTATCTGGTTGGCTTTGTAGCTCTGTGTAGACCACAGCGATGACCAAGTGTCGTATATAGGCATTTAATGGTTCTGCTGTGCATGGAGGAGAGCATTTCTTGCTTGGGAGAATTGAAGTTGGAGTCCTGGGATCTGAACAGGCAGGGATTTCTGGGAGCGTAAGCGGGGCTGGGTTCCAAGGCGACAGCAAAGCATGGATGAGAAAATGACTTAACTATTGAGCACATAAGTCGGCTACCCTGGTTGAGGTAGGGGATAGCCAGGGGATAGCGAGTCAGAATCAGTTTTATGTGTCACATCACAGGATTACAGGGGGGGAGGGGGAAAAAGTGTGCACGCTTCATTTTAGTATTCTGTGAGAAGAGAGAGGACAGGTAGAAAGCAAAAGGAAAGAGATAGAAACACATTAAATAAAATGATATCGATCGATTGATAGATAAAATGACACGATGAAGACTGTGACATGGAGGTGCGTAGAGGAATTGTCTAATTGAGAATGTTTAGAGAGAGAACACAACCAGACTGAGACAGTATGTGGGATATTGACATTTCCCCAAACCATCACGATGTGCCTTTGATGTCACAGCTTCCGTGTCTCAGCAGCTATAGAGGACTCTTGAGACATGGTGATCTATTCTGACATCTCCAGGTGTGTACAGTGTGGAAGCAGACTCGGCCTACGTCAGGTGACTGTCTGGTGAATACATTCTGATTGCTGTGAGCGAGAACGATGTGCGTGGGTGCAAAGTGGGTGCAAACTTTATTATTTGTGTGTGTGTGTGTGTGTGTGTGTGTGTGTGTGTGTGTGTGTGTGTGTGTGTGTGTGTGTGTGTGTGTGTGTGTGTGTGTGTGTGTGTGTGTGTGTGTGTGTGTGTGTGTGTGTGTGTGAGATATTAGATATTCGCTGCATGTCATCTCTCTCTCTCCATTTCCTGGTCAGCCTATCAATAAAGGCATAAATTGTCGGATATTGCCATTTTTATGTCAAAGACCGGAAAATATAATTCTCTCCGGACATTGTATCCGGTAAAAAAGGAAATGTGGCAATTAATAATTTCACACATCCTCTCTCTCTCGCCTCTGAGTGGCCAAAGAGCATTGATCACGCCTCCAGGTCTTTAGTTTACTCAAGTTAGGGAATAAGACCTGGTACTTAAGACACGCAAAATACAGCCCTATGTGTTTTTAATTGATTGAAAATATACAAGCTGTGCACAGTCTACTTGTCATGACTCATACCACGAATCGGGCAACAATGCACTGGCGAAACATCAGAGGCAACAGCTGCTATAGTCTCAATTCGCATAGCATACAGGTGAACATGGAATGCACGGTCCCAACCCATAAAACGTTACCACTTGAATCAAAACTCTCTATGAGGAGACCCTTATCCCATTCTGACCGGGCACCCATTTTGGTGTTGGCATCATGTTGTGCTTTACCTATTGAAAAATAGCAGATCTACAAGCTCATATCGCGCCACCGAGTGGCGCGATATGAATGGGTTCGTCAGACCAGTGTGTGTCCGGCGGAAACCTCGTATGAATCTGATCTCAGGTCAGAATGGGTTAAAGACGCTTTGATTTCTCGAGTGTTCTATAAAAGTGATGATGCAATATGTTGTTGGAAATCATTACGCATACAGTCACAGACACATAATTTGCACTTCTAATGAACCGAGAACCGCCTCATGCAAGATGAAGCTGATCAAATCTTCTATACTTACTCCACGTTCCATACCTTCTCAATCCCAAATGTAATGCTGTAACTTTTGTTCTTGACTTAACCCATTCTGACCTGAGATCAGATTCATACGAGGTTTCCGCCGGACACACACTGGTCTGATGAACCCATTCTGACCTGAGATCAGATTCTAAAAATGTCAGTCGTTCTTCGATTTTTTCAAAAATAGCAGACCTACAAGCTCGTATCGCGCCACTCGGTGGCGCGATATGAGCTTGTAGATCTGCTATTTTTAAATAGCTAAAGCATAACATGATGCCAACACCAAAATGGGTGCCCGTTCAGAATGGGTTAAGTTTATGTACCTGCTTGTCGTTCCTGCATAAAAAAAGAAATATATGACCGTTAATCTTCTTCTCGGATGTCCGGTAAGCAGACCATAATCACGGCAGACATTCTGACCAGCAGTTTAAAGCGCGACCTATAGCGCGACCTCTGAATACCGTAGACACTTGTGTACTGGATGTACATATTAAATAGGTTCCGACGATCATATGTTATTGTCAGTATCTGCTTATCTAGAGGAAGAAAAATGGAGTCTGACAGACGAGAAGACAAGAAGGCACAGTTAGAACAAAGTCAGCTCTAGGTAGATTAAAAAAAAAAACGTTATACAAGAGGGAGAGATTAGAGAAGAACAGAGAGGCGGACAACAAAACGCCATCCCATGAATAGCGGTCGACCTGACACGTTTTGAGCTTGTAGATGTGCTACTGTAGCTATAATTAATAATTAATTAATAATACAATCTTGAATCTTGAATGCACGTTTTACATTCCCTCGCATACTCCAGTTTTAGGTGATAAGGTGACCACCGCGGTGATAAGCACCTCACCGCTCACCCCAGCACTTCTCCTTGTTTGTACTAACCACCGTCACTGTGCTCACCCTGGCTCGCTCCGGAGGGGGGGGGCGTGGCCATCCTAAACCACCGTTTAGGTGATAGACTATGAGCGCCTAGTCTCAAAACCACTGTTTAGGTGAAAACTTTCCCACCGAAAAGGTGTTTTTATAATGTTATTTTTTTTTAACTTTGTCTGTGTTTGCCAGGCAAGCCAATCCATAATTATTAAGAGCATAAGTGCAAACACAGATTGCAGCTCGAAATTCTACTTCCTGACATCACAAGAGGCTGACAAGTACATGATGCAACTGTAAAGTCAGACCTCTCCTGTTTTAAAGATAAAAGATAATGGACAAAAATAATGATGTAGGTGTCAAGGTGACGCAGGGCTAAAGTAACTATAATGGTCAAGCCTCCGAGGCTACCCCGGCGTCACCCCAGGTGCTCCGACAAACTCAATTAGCTGTATTTGCAGCCAGAGGAAGCCATTCTCACTGCACTGCACTAGTCACAGCGCCTCCTACTGGCCGGTCAGGGTTCCTGTTCTTCCTCCCAACATTCTTTCTATTGGAGGAGGCACGTGGTTATCTACAGCAGGGATACTCCAATAGGTGAACCTGTGGGCCACATTACGAAAATGGCAAGGGGCCGGTTGATAAAATGACAACATTAATGATACTTGATAACCTCTCTATTTTATGTGCTTTATTTCCGCATAATATCGATGCCCATTATTTATTCAGCATTTGAGCCACCCACGGACCACCAATTGAAGATTTAGCGCCTCAGACCCAAAAAACTAAAGAATATTTTGTTATCGTTGGATAAGATTTTGTCCACAATTCCATGCTGTATTGATGTTGCTACCATTAGGAGAGATAACAGGCAAACGTTTATCAAAATAACAATTATTTTACATTCTCTAATTGTGTAGACCCGGAAGGGTCCATTTGGTTTAATTTTATTGCTCTCAAGGATGCGTGACTTTGAGATCATTAAGCACATTGATTGTGCGGGCCTGAGTTTGAGTATCACTGATCTACAGTACACCCTCCTTGATGTTAACACATTCTGACCTGAGATCAGATTCTAAAAGTGTCTTCGATTTTTCAAAAATAGCAGACCTACAAGCTCGTATCGCGCCACTCGGTGGCGCGATATGAGCTTGTAGATCTGCTATTTTTTCAATAGCTAAAGCATAACATGATGCCAACACCAAAATGGGTGCCCGGTCAGAATGGGTTAACAGGGACTACACAAGAGGTGGAATTGGTGAAATCAGGAGAGAGAAAAAAATCATGATGATAAAATAAAAGAATAATAATACGTACGTGTGCGCGTGTGCTCTACCCTTTTCACTTGACAAAAGTGACTTTTGAAAATAGGGCACTTTTGTCAAGTGATACTGTGGCTGATTCTAGCATGCCACTGAGAGATTCATGGACTGTCCTGAGATATCCTCTCTTTCTCACACGCACGCGCGTGCGTGCACGAGCGCTTACATGTACTCACACTGGCAGACACCATCTCCCAAGGCGAAGTGGTTTAAAAGGAGGTTAGAGTCTGAACAAGGTCTCTCTGTGGACAATGGACCATCTCTCTCTCATCTCTTATTCTCTTTCTCCGTCCCTTTCTCAGGGCGCTGGGGGGGAAAGACTTGACCCGCTGCAATCAGGGAAATACATCACCTATACACACACTCACACAAGCACAGACATGGACGCTTACACACGCATGCGCAAACACGTGTGCACGCAACCACATACGCATGGATGAACACATTCTCTCTCTGTCTCTCAGTTACTCTCTTGTAAAGTTCTTTTTTTTTTCCCCATTTTTTTTTTGTGTGTTCTTCCCTGTTCAGGTTACAACTGTATCCAGCTAATGGCCATCATGGAACATGCCTACTATGCCAGTTTTGGTTACCAAGTCACCAACTTCTTTGCTGCATCCAGGTAAAAAAAAACAATCCACTGCCATTATGCTGAGAAAAAGAGGGTGATATAGTGCTGTCATACGCCTGACGTGTTGCTGTATCTGACAGAATGTTGGGCTCTACTTATGTACAGTATAATCCTCCCTGTTCATTTAAAGCCTGAATGATTTTCTTTTTCTTTTTTTGGTTGCTTTTTTTGTTTTTGTCTTACCCCTTATTTCTCCGCAATTTAGATCATGTTATGCCAATTGATTCTTCCCCACACACATTTCTGTGTGTTGTCACTGCTGTTGTATCCTACTGGCCAGTGAGGAGCCCCCACCAGAAGGACGTAAGCCTTTGTCCTACTCCACCCACTCAACACTCCCTAGCTGCTGACACTGAGTACAGTACGTGTCGTGTAGTGACAAATATCACCCTCCCCGCCTGGTTTCCCTGCCCCGAACATAATACGGGCAAAATGTTTTCATATAGACGTTGGACCAAGCCGGATGCACCACGGTGGATTTAGAACCCCCAGACTCCGATGGTAGGCAGCCACTTTGCACTAGTACTGCACCACCCAAGTGCCTACCTAGCCTAGTCTAGCCTAATTCATACTTTGTCATTGTCACGTGAGAATAGCAGACCTACAAGCTTACAACATGTTGCATCCGCGACGCGTTAATGTGAGCTTGTAGTTCTGCAATTCTCTGCTGTTGACTCAAATGTTGACCTGAATGTAGCAAGCAAGCGCATGCAGGCTCTATTAGCTCAGTGGCGAGAAGGTTTCAAATCCTAGTACAGCATGTTAAATGCTCAATGTAACTCTAAGTAAAAAGTGAGAATGCAATCGGACTTTCCCCCTTTTCTGGAGACTGTTGCTGTGTAAAAGTGGCCTGCAGTCCTATACTGGAACAAACTGCCTGATGACTTGAGATCTTCTAAAACTGTGTCATATTTTAAAAGCAGGCTTCTTATTTTCCCAGGCTTTTTGTTAGTTAAGTGGGTGGCTGATGGCTGTACTTTTTAGTGCATCATTGTTTGTTTTTCTAATCTGTAGCACATTGAGTTTACCTGATATGAAATGTGCTAAACAAGTCAAATTGACTTGACTTGACCTCAGCGAATCAGCCTTAATTATAGTCCTTTTATAGTACAACGATAATTGTACCAGCTGTAATTGCCAATTACCACTGGGTCACTGGCTGTAATCTCTCAGTGTCTCCAGCCTCTATCCTCTTCTCCCAGTGCTGGCACAGGGAAATAAAAGCACTTCTGCTGTTCTTAGTGGTGCAGCCACTGGCTGTGTCCGAGCACGGAAATAGCGTTTGGTTGGTTTTCACAACCAAGTGTCAGTGTTGTACAGCCTAACACACACACACACACACATATTAACTGTTAGTATGATGATTTCGGGTGTGACAGTACAGTACAGTGACGGTACAGTAGAGTAGAGGGACCCCCTGGGGAACCCCCACACGGTGACTCTGTCATTTCTCAACCGTTTCGGACGCGGGGGGCTCGCCGGAACCGGAACTGGCCCGGCACCCTAAGCGAGTTCCTGTGGGTCTGGAAGTTCCGACACAGAGTTGCACCTGCTGTGCACACGGGTGTGATTTTTATTTTCTATAGAATTTAAAAGCCATTTATATGCTGCTGCTGAGGTGGATGTGATTAGGAAATGTTTCTTACTGTGTGTGTGTGTGTGTGTGTGTGTGTGTGTGTGTGTGTGTGTGTGTGTGTGTGTGTGTGTGTGTGTGTGTGTGTGTGTGTGTGTGTGTGTGTGTGTGTGTGTGTGTGTGTGTGTGTGTGTGTGTGTGTGTCAACCTTTGACGCAATTTTGTTTCTGGTTTTACACAAATTTGGACCGGAAGGTCAAAATTCAAATTTCTCCCCTGAGCAAGCAAGCAGGCAGGTGTGTGTATATATATATAGTCTGTGTGATGCTTCTATTTAATAACCTGCTGTCAAACAGTCAATCCAGCCACAGTGCCGCTGTTCATGGTGCTGTAATGCCGTCTCTGCCTCCCTTTCATTCAGTGTTTTTATGTATGCATTATGTGATGTCCCAAAATATTGCAAGATTATGTGGCAGAAGACACTAAGACAGTGTTATTGCAGGATCATGTGGGACTAAACTGCACTTAAATTTAGCATACAGGCGGAAGCGGTTGGTCAGAAATTAACTCTGGGTGGCAGATTTCGTATTTCAGCCGCACTCGAGTTGCACAACCTCAAAGACTTCAGACTCGTCCTAAAAAAGACTTCAGACTGGACTCGGACTCGAACTCAAAGCCTCTGGTGGGTGGTCAGAAATGAAAGCATTGCGGGCGCATGCAGGAATCTAGAGCGAGCAGGACTAAGAAAACAGTCCAGTGCAGGGCTCAGACAAACCGATTCAAACCATACGCAAAGAGACACAAGAGACACTCATTCAGACAGACTCTTCACAATAATGCTCTCTTATACACACAAAATGGTAATACAAAAAAGGCAAAGAAGTTTAGGGATAAGGGGTTTAGCATGGACGGAAATAGAGTCCCATATCTACACTCTGACTGTGATACCACAGATAAAACAGTGGATGTCAGAGTGTCAGGAAAGAGGATAGGGGGAGGAGACTACAGCATCACACGACAATGCAAAACCTCCTAAAGCAGTGATTCTCAAACCTTTTAATGTGAAGGAACCCCAAACTAAAATGTTTTTGGCCGCGGACCTCCATCTGAAAATATTTTGTTCCAGTGACTGACTGAAGATTTGTGTTGCTACTAGGTGTGCTGTGTGTGAAGCAGTGTCCGCTGAGCTGGGTAGTTCACTTTACAGACCAACACTGCTCCCCTTCATTTTGATGACAGCCAAACTACTGTAATCAGGGAACTACTTCTTCATTCGTTGAGAGCAGAGGGGGGGATGATGATAGGATGAACGGGGGAGAGAGCTGATGGGAAGGGAGGGAAGGGATAGGGGGGGAGGAGAGCAGCAGTGAATGAGCACAAATCACATCATGCGATGGAGCCACCGAGAGAGACGGCGAGTAAATAGCTCTGTCTACGTTCATCTCTCTCCGCCTGTTTATTCCTGTTTTCTGGAACGTTCGGTGTCATCCAGCCGGGTGAGGAAAGGTTAAAAGGATCACTGGTTTTCATTGCTTCCTCCTCCTTTTCATTGCATTAAGGCCCATTTATTATTACTCCAAGGGGCAATATAACAGGCAGTCATGATATGGCCTATAAACCTTGTATATACAGTGTCAAAGGCAAGGTTGCGGTCTCGTCGGAAGTTTTTCTGCTTGGTTACATGATTTGCCTCCATGACCTCCACTGTGCAGGCACATATAGTGTAAGTGCATTTAACAGTGTACAGCTGGAACCAAATGGACCCGTGGTTCCATCTGTACACTCTCTTACAAAAGGATAAATTCACACAGAGGATTTTGCTGTGTAAGGCAACGGGCATACACAGGTTCTCTATTGTTCTAAAAGTGAGAATTAATATAACCATTGCAAAAAGAGGTGGTAATAGCAGTTTTACAGAAGCACAAGGTTTTTTTCCCCCTCAAGAATGTCTGCTCTCAGTAAAAAGAGTCGACAGACAAGACTGGATGGATCTGTTACGAAGGAACGTAGTGCCTCTCTGACATCACAACCAGGACGTCCGGAGTGACATCACTATTGACGTCCAGAAACTATAAATACATGCCTACCGCAGGTCCTAACTGGAAGATAGCAATATAGCAACAGCAGTAGACCTTAGACACCATATCTAACACTACTGAACCTGCGGCTCAAAGGGAACTGGCTACCAGACCATCCCTTCGGCATCTCACCCCCTGACCATACTCAGGTCTCGGCCACAATAGTGGTCCTTCGAGACCTGAGTATGGTCAGGGGGTGAGATGCCGAAGGGATGGTCTGGTAGCCAGTTCCCTTTGAGCTGCAGGTTCAGTAGTGTTAGATATGGTGTCTAAGGTCTACTGCTGTTGCTATATTGCTATCTTCCAGTTAGGACCTGCGGTAGGCATGTATTTATAGTTTCTGGACGTCAATAGTGATGTCACTCCGGACGTCCTGGTTGTGATGTCAGAGAGGCACTACGTTCCTTCGTAACACTCCCCCTTAGTGAGGCCGTGGGCTTCACTATCCGTTCTCTCTGATCATTGTGGCTGTGTCCGGTAGCTCTGGGAGCTGGATTAGCCGGGCCACGGGCCGCGTGCATGTCCGGCTCCCCAGCTGCACTGTGGCCGTTCTTACCCGGCCGTCTTCGCCTGGTGTTACCTCTGTTACCTTGCCCATCTGCCAGTACGCTCTCGGGAGCTGTGGATCCATCACCAGGACGTGGGCCCCTTTGGTGAGGTTCTCTCTCTCCGCTAGCCATTTCTGACGCGGCTGTAGGTCGGGCAGGTAGAAGCGAGTAAATCGGCGCCAGAATTGGTCGGCTAGGATTTGGGAGTGTCGCCACCTCCGGCGGCTGAGCAGTTCGGCTTCGGGGTAGATGACCTGCGGCGTCGAGGCGTCGGACCTGCCCATGAGGAGGTGGTTCGGTGTCACCGGGTCCGGGTCTGCTGCGTCCGAGGACACATAACCTAGGGGCCTGGAGTTCAGGATAGCCTCGATCTCGATCAGCGCTGTTGCCAGTACCTCCTCTGGCACGGTTTGTGTGCCCAGGATCACTCGGAGTATAGTTTTGACGGACCTCACCTCCCTCTCCCAGGCGCCCCCAAAGTGTGGGGCCCCTGGTGGGTTGAACACGAAGTCGACCTGTAGGGGGGCCATCTTGGATTTGAGTTCTGGCTTCAGGTGTCCGAAGGCCTCTCTCAGCTCCCGACTTCCTCCGACGAAGTTCGTGCCCCGATCGGACCTCAGCTCGATGGGTTTGCCCCTGCGTGCCATGAAGCGACGGAGGGACATGAGGAACGAGTCCGTTGTCATGTTGGTTAGGAGTTCCAGGTGTATGGCTCGTGTCGTGAGGCACTTGAATATGATGCCCCATCGCTTTTCCGTCCTTCTGCCGCACTTTATGGTGAGCGGCCCGAAGCAGTCCATGCCGGTGGAGTGAAAGGGGGGGTCCATCAACCTTAGCCTGGACTTGGGGAGATCCGCCATTTTGGGCTCGTTGGGTCTTCCCTTCCACCTTTTACACTCGAGGCAGGTGGTCTGGTGTTTCTTCACTGCTTCCCTCCCCCTAGTTATCCAGTACTTTCTGCGCATCTCGGCGAAGACTCGTTCGGTTCCTGGGTGTGCTAGGTCCTCGTCGTAGGGTCACACCATGGGTCTGGCGTGTAGATGGTCCAGCCGTAGGGTCACACCATGGGTCTGGCGTGTAGATGGTCCAGCCGTAGGGTCACACCATGGGTCTGGCGTGTAGATGGTCCAGCCGTAGGGTCACCCCATGGGTCTGGCGTGTAGATGGTCCAGCCGTAGGGTCACACCATGGGTCTGGCGTGTAGATGGTCCAGCCGTAGGGTCACACCATGGGTCTGGCGTGTAGATGGTCCAGCCGTAGGGTCACACCATGGGTCTGGCGTGTAGATGGTCCAGCCGTAGGGTCACACCATGGGTCTGGCGTGTAGATGGTCCAGCCGTAGGGTCACCCCATGGGTCTGGCGTGTAGATGGTCCAGCCGTAGGGTCACACCGTGGGTCTGGCGTGTAGATGGTCCAGCCGTAGGGTCACACCATGGGTCTGGCGTGTAGATGGTCCAGCCGTAGGGTCACACCATGGGTCTGGCGTGTAGATGGTCCAGCCGTAGGGTCCCCCCTCAGGGCTCCTTGTCGGGCGTGTAGATGGACAGCGTCCTGGCCGAGGGGTCGGTGGCGTTGACCCAACGGGGCATCCAGTAGTGGGAGATCCAGGCGGAGCGGCCCGGGAAGAACCTCTCAAACACCTGGCGGAAGTAGTAGGCCTCCTTGGTGCTGGGGGGGAGGTGGGCGAAGGTCCGGGGGGCGTTCTCCAACTGGGTGTCATTCACCTCGGCCTCCAGGTGCTCCTGCAGCACGGTGTACCAGGACTTCTTCACAGACATGACTCCATCGCTGAAGGCCTCCTTCCTCCTCCACAGGATGTCGTCAGGGATCAGGTTTAACCCTTTGAAGGAGTCTCTGAGGAGGTGCTTCTCCACACCGTTCTTGGGTGTCCTCATCTCCTCGGGCAGGGACAGGTAGTATGCTGTGAACCTGTGGTCCAGGAATGGAACCCTCAACTCCAACCCGTGTGCCGCGGTCGTGCGGTCGGCGCGGAGGTTGTCGAACAGGTAGAGTTCCTTCAGGAGACGGACGCTGTCCTCCGCTGCCGTCTTTGGACTGGGAGCCTTGTGAAAGTAGATGTAACCCTGGGTCAGCTCGTCCGATCCTTCTCCAGAGAAGATCACCACACTGTCCGTCTTCTCCTGGATGTACTTCGACACCAGGTACATTCCCACAGCGGCCCGTATGGTGGTGATGTCATAGCTCTCCAGGTGGAAGATGACATCCTCGACGGCGCGGATTCCCTCCTCGGCCGTGAAGTTCACCTCGTGGTGTTCGCTGCCGATGTGGGCGGCGACCTTGCGAGCAGCCAGGATGTCGGGACTGTCCTCTGAGCCGATGGCGAAGGTCTGCACCGGGTATGGGAGCTTCTCCTCCTTGGCCAGCTTGACCAGAGTAGCAGCAACCAGACTGGAGTCTAGACCGCCTGAGAGCAGACAGCCGATCCTCCTGTGGGCCATGAGGCGTTTCCGCACAGCGTTCTCAAACAGCAACTGGATGTTCCGTTTCACCGTTTCTTCATCAAAACCTGTGTTCAGGTTGTCTACAGTGTCGTAGAGGGCGTGGCTTGGCTCCTGGGTGCAGCAGTGGAACTCCTCCCACTGCACTGACTCCACCTTCCCGTTGGACTTCAGATTAAAAGTCTCCACGTGGCCCGGCATGAACGGAACGATGGAGGCCGGGGTGGACATGGAGTGAGTTATCTCTGTCAGGCCTTTGGCCTCCGAGGCGACGGCCAGACACCCGTCGTCGGTCAGCAGCTTGAAGAGCGGCCGGACGCCGTAGGTGTCTCGGCCCAGGAACACCTTCCTGTTGGCCGTGTCCAGCAGGATGAAGGCGAACACGCCGTCCAACATGGACGCCATCTTCTGCACGCCGAATCGGTCGTACAGGTGGAGCAGAACCTCGCCGTCCCCCTTGGTCTGGTGCTCGAACGCAAACTGCTTCTTTAACGTGAGGTGGTTGTAGATCTCCCCGTTGTAGCAAAGCCACAGGTAGGGGAACTTCTTGACCCTCATTGGCTGCATCCCGTACAGCTGGTCCACGATGGCCAACCGGTGGAAGCCGAAGCAGCAGTTGGTGTAGCCGCTGACGTTCTCGAACCGGAAGGCGTCGGGGCCGCGGTGGGCGATCTTCATGGCGCTGGTGCACTGCACCGACAGGCACTCATCACTGCCAAACAACGCCCAGATGCCACACATCTCTTTAATGATCGGGGGTTCCTTTAATCTGTCTTCTGCGCTATACTTTATAAGGTGACGTGACGTCGTGGCCTGACGTCACGCCACTAACCGTTTCAGTGACAACACCGACAGAAAAAAGATTAAAAGCAGTTTCTTTAAGAGGTTTGGTTTTTTGACTCCTTCTCCCAACTTGACAACGGACTCGTTCCTCAAAAACGGCCACGAAATCAAAATGCTACAGGCCGGCGCGGAGCTACCCAAATCCAGCAGGATAAGAGCACTAGCCCCAGAACTCCACTCAGGGCTCCTGCGGGTAGGAGGCAGACTCCGGCGATGCCAGGACCTGGACCCCGGAGCGACACACCCTATCCTGCTATCACCGGCCCACCCCTATACGAAGCTCCTAATCGCACAATACGACGAGGACCTAGCACATCCAGGAACCGAACGAGTCCACACCGAGGCACGCTTGGGAAAGGACGCGCAAGGCGCAGAAAGCTACAACAAAGAAATGAAGAGGCTGAGGGACGCAGGATACATCCTCCCAGTCCCATCAGCCGAAGCAGCGCAATCTAAGGAGTCATGGTACATTCCACACTTCATGCGGACGCACAACGGCAAGAACAGGATTGTGTTCGATTTCTCACACACGTACAAGAATCAGAACATGAACAAGAGGCTACTGCCAGGGCCAGTCCTTGGAGCCACGCTGTTAGGGGTTCTGCTGAGGTTCAGGGAGCGCCCAGTCGCGATATGCAGCGACATAAAAGGGATGTTTCACCAAGTGCGGCTCCTCCCAGAGGATAGATCATTAACCAGGTTTCTATGGAGAGACCTGGACGTGAAGGAACCACCCACGGTGTACGAGTGGCAGGTGCTTCCATTCGGCACCACCTGTTCCCCATGCTGTACCACGTACGCGCTACAGACTCACGTGCACAAGCACACCGAAGAAGGGAGTGACTCCCGAGCCTCCATAGATCAGTGCTTCTACGTGGACAACTGGCTGCAGAGTTTCTCCACAGAAGATGAAGCTAAGAGGAGCGTGGACAATCTCTACGCGCTCCTCCTGCGGGGCGGTTTCGAGCTACGCGAGTGGGCAAGCAACACCCCCAACGTCATAAAGCACTTCCCGGAAGCATCACTGTCCAAAAGCAGTGAATTATGGTTCACGCAAGACGGAGCCGATCCGGAAGAACGCACCCTGGGCTTGCTGTGGCTATGCGCCTCGGACGTACTGAGGTATAAGCAGAAGCCGGGAGAGCCCATGGTGCCCACCATGAGAAACATCTACAAGGTATTGGCGCGACAATACGACCCCCTGGGCTTCATCATTCCATACACCACCAGGGCGAAGATGGTGGTGAGAGAGCTGTGGAACAAACCAGATCGGCTCTGGGACGACCCCAACCTGCCAAGCGAGCTACTCCAAGCCTGGCGAAGATGGGAGGGTGAGCTTGCACACCTCCCTGAGATCGTGTTGCCTAGATGCTACGCGGGGCACACAGATGGTCGTGACCCTGCAGGACACAGCATCCACGTGTTCTGCGACGCCTCGGAGATGGCGTACGGAGCGGTAGCGTACCTACGCACAGAAGACTACCAGGGGAAGTTTCACACATCCTTCCTGGCGGCGCGTTCCAGGATCGCCCCCAAGAAACAACTAACAATACCCAGGCTGGAGCTGTGTGCAGCCCTCGCTGGGGCCCAGTTAGCCGCAACACTTAGAGAGGAGCTCACCGTGACCATCGCAGCCCAGGTCCTCTGGACAGATTCCACCACAGTCCTTCACTGGCTCCGATCTCAGTCGTGCACCTACAAAGTCTTCGTGGGGCACAGAGTCACGGAAATACAATCACTAACAGAAGCCACAGAATGGCGTTACATAAACACCATGAGTAACCCAGCGGACGACATCACGAGAGGCAAGACGCTTCAGGAGATCGCCAGTGGAGACCGCTGGAGCAAGGGCCCCTCGTTCCTCACCCTAGCAGAGGACCTGTGGCCCACGCAACCAGTCCTGAACCCATCGGTAGAATCCGAAGAGCAAGCAGAACTATATGAGATAAAGAAAACACTATTCTGCTGCCTCAAGTGGGCCAGCCCGCTGCCGTCATCCTACAACGAGCTGATCAATGCCACTGCGTTGACCCTAAAGGCAACGCAGGGGGGGAGCGAAAGCGAGATAAGCTCTAAAGACTACCGAGACGCAGAAATAAGCATCCTCGGCCAGGCCCAAAGAGACAGCTTTGGTGAGGAAATCAAAATGCTACAGGCCGGCGCGGAGCTACCCAAATCCAGCAGGATAAGAGCACTAGCCCCAGAACTCCACTCAGGGCTCCTGCGGGTAGGAGGCAGACTCCGGCGATGCCAGGACCTGGACCCCGGAGCGACACACCCTATCCTGCTATCACCGGCCCACCCCTATACGAAGCTCCTAATCGCACAATACGACGAGGACCTAGCACATCCAGGAACCGAACGAGTCTTCGCCGAGATGCGCAGAAAGTACTGGATAACTAGGGGGAGGGAAGCAGTGAAGAAACACCAGACCACCTGCCTCGAGTGTAGAAGGTGGAAGGGAAGACCCAACGAGCCCAAGATGGCGGATCTCCCCAAGTCCAGGCTAAGGTTGATGGACCCCCCCTTTCACTCCACCGGCATGGACTGCTTCGGGCCGCTCACCATAAAGTGCGGCAGAAGGACGGAAAAGCGATGGGGCATCATATTCAAGTGCCTCACGACACGAGCCATACACCTGGAACTCCTAACCAACATGACAACGGACTCGTTCCTCATGTCCCTCCGTCGCTTCATGGCACGCAGGGGCAAACCCATCGAGCTGAGGTCCGATCGGGGCACGAACTTCGTCGGAGGAAGTCGGGAGCTGAGAGAGGCCTTCGGACACCTGAAGCCAGAACTCAAATCCAAGATGGCCCCCCTACAGGTCGACTTCGTGTTCAACCCACCAGGGGCCCCACACTTTGGGGGCGCCTGGGAGAGGGAGGTGAGGTCCGTCAAAACTATACTCCGAGTGATCCTGGGCACACAAACCGTGCCAGAGGAGGTACTGGCAACAGCGCTGATCGAGATCGAGGCTATCCTGAACTCCAGGCCCCTAGGTTATGTGTCCTCGGACGCAGCAGACCCGGACCCGGTGACACCGAACCACCTCCTCATGGGCAGGTCCGACGCCTCGACGCCGCAGGTCATCTACCCCGAAGCCGAACTGCTCAGCCGCCGGAGGTGGCGACACTCCCAAATCCTAGCCGACCAATTCTGGCGCCGATTTACTCGCTTCTACCTGCCCGACCTACAGCCGCGTCAGAAATGGCTAGCGGAGAGAGAGAACCTCACCAAAGGGGCCCACGTCCTGGTGATGGATCCACAGCTCCCGAGAGCGTACTGGCAGATGGGCAAGGTAACAGAGGTAACACCAGGCGAAGACGGCCGGGTAAGAACGGCCACAGTGCAGCTGGGGAGCCGGACATGCACGCGGCCCGTGGCCCGGCTAATCCAGCTCCCAGAGCTACCGGACACAGCCACAATGATCAGAGAGAACGGATAGTGAAGCCCACGGCCTCACTAAGGGGGAGTGTTACGAAGGAACGTAGTGCCTCTCTGACATCACAACCAGGACGTCCGGAGTGACATCACTATTGACGTCCAGAAACTATAAATACATGCCTACCGCAGGTCCTAACTGGAAGATAGCAATATAGCAACAGCAGTAGACCTTAGACACCATATCTAACACTACTGAACCTGCGGCTCAAAGGGAACTGGCTACCAGACCATCCCTTCGGCATCTCACCCCCTGACCATACTCAGGTCTCGGCCACAGATCCATAAATAACCTTTTGGCTATGATTTCTGTTTTGTTTAAATTGTTGTAAATTCTTTCATCTGTATTATTTATAGCAGCCAAATGTGTGTCTGTAGAAAACTCTGCTTATCTGCATCACTGCTGCGAGGCTGGCTCGAGAGGCTATACCAGCTTGCATACCGTATTGGCAGGAGTATTCTTTTTTCTTCTTTCAGTGGATGAAATGCTCTGTTTACAGTCAGAGAGAACGTAGGAAAAGCTGAGAGGACAGTTTAGTTGAGACGAAAAGGATTCAATAACCCATCAGCTGCAGTGTGGCTCCAGACCGCAGTGTGTCTTTAATGACTGGTGGGTTGGGATGGAAATGCTAGCCTATAAACGTTTTTTTCCAAACGTTTCAGAAATGTCTCATAATCCCTCCTCTGTGCTGTGGTGCAGTTTGGGAATTTCATTAAGAGTTCAATAATGTTTACATGACACGGACAGGGATGTCTGGCTTAGGAGTTATATGTTTATTTGCTTTCATCGCAGCTCTCTCTCCTCTGGGCATCTCATGCAGGAAATGAGACCACAAACGGTAACCATTCCATCTCTCCTTATTGTTATTCGTAGACTCAAAGACTGTCAGTCCAGGGTCATCCTCTAATGCAGTGTTCACTCAGAAGCACTGGAACAATAAATGTGCGGGTATTGTGATACCCTAGAGATGAGAAGAGGGAAATTGAATGACATTTGAGTTTAAAGATGCAATCCATAGCTTTCGTGACGGTGTGTGTGAATAAAACATTATTTTAACCAATCTCTATAGTATTTTAATACAATATAACTAACACAGCTGTGGTGGCTGCTGCTATTCTATTGAGACCAATGGTGGAAAAAGTATTCAAATTCTTTACAAGCATCAATACTGCTATGTAGAAATACTCAAGTAATAGTCCGGAATTTCAGTTATTGGTATCAAAATGTATTTAAAGTACCAATAGCACTCATTGTGCAGAATGTACCATTTCACAGGTTTTCAAATGTATAAAATGTATACAAATATCTAGCTTGTAGGCCTAAATGTGCTAATTTCAAATATAGTCGAAAATGTGTATATGGACGATATTGGTAATGAAAATGTGTAAATGTGTATTGGTTCATTATGGCGATGATTTAAAATCAATACAGTAACTATTTAGTAAAGACACATCTGTGTGAAACATGTGGATAGAGCAGGTTTTCTTTTCAAGGGAATCATGTTCACATTATTATGGATATAAAGTAAACACAGTGTTTCTCTGCCAAATACATTATATGTGAACACATATGGACAAACCTGCACCTTGACATGTACACAGAGAATAAACACATTTATCGATAGACCTTGTGTAGCGATATGGAATGGAAAAGTAATTAAACACATTTGTTCCTAATAAAATACAGTGCTTAGTATTGGATACAATCGTTTTTTTCCTTTTTCTTTTTTTCTTTTTTTGCAAAACAATTCGATGCCGATTATTTGCATTTCAAACGATACGATACAAAGCGAAACGATACAATATGTTGAGTTTCCATGCTATGGTAACCATAGCTGTCCAATCGGTGTACTGGGTGTTCTTTCCAAAAAGCCAGAGCTTCTTGGAATTTACCAATTAAACTCCTATTCCACTCAAAATACAGAATTGGTCATTTATATAATTCGAATCTCTACAACACTCCACGACTTTCAAGCCTTTTCACCTTCCATAGTACAGTATCTGTTGTTTGTTGTATTCAGGGCCATATTGTGGGGAAACTGGTGACCCGGCGTAAAGCACAGTCAACAATAAGGAAGGTGTAGCGATGGACCTTTTAGTATTTTCCAGGCTGGAGAATGGTGGAATCCCTGCGGCCATGTGGATTGGGTTAGGCTGAAAACTATCCACCGGCATAGGTGGATTCAGTTTTGCCCGATCAGACAATGGCTTTCCATTAAGAGCAGTGCACTGTGCTCAGCGAAACGGTATACTGATCATATTTCACAGTGTTATGGAAGAAAGGCCTTGGATTTGCAATGTCTTGCAAAAGTAAACTAATGTCCTTGTGCAGGGGGGTGCAGGGCACGGCACTTAAAGGGTTAGTTCAGATTTTTTTAACTTAAGTTGTATGAAATACTTGCCATTAATATAGTGGTTGCAACTGTATTAATTGATTGCCAGAGTCCCGTGGTGGGAGTTCTGCTCTGGTTTTGGTGAAATATCAAGTAGTTCCGGTCATTTTGTGGGGGGCATATGGGGCCACGCAGTAAAGGTAAATGTATCCACAAAACGAACGTCATTTGTATTGTTGACCTATTTCTAAAATATTAGTGCAACTTTCGTTATTTTTTTACCCCTCTATCACACGGAACTATGTTTTTTGTGTCCATATCACTACGCCCCAAAAGATAGTTCCATGTGATAGAGGGGTCAAAGTTGAACGAAAGTCGCACTAATATTTTAGAAATAGGTCAACAATACAAATTACGTTAGTTTTGTGGATTAATTTACTTTTACTGCGTGGCCCCCAGTGCCCCCCACAAAATGACCGGAACTACTTAATATTGACCAAAACCAGAGCAGAACTCCCACCCCGGGACTCGGGCAATCAATTAATACAGTTGCAACCACTATATTAATGGCAAGTATTTCATACAACTTAAGTTAAAAAAATCTGAACTAACCCTTTAAAGCAGTCCACCAAGAGCAGATGATTTCAATATCTGGGGAGGAAATGAATACAATACATGAATACATCTGGAACGACCGGTATGCGGACAGACATCTGCGGTGGACGTCTGTTCAGAGTCATATAATGGACCCTAAGCAGACATTCGCCTAGTAGTCCTTTTTGTCTGGAGCACACCTGTGTCTATGAGGAATGTTGTCTATAAAATGAGGTTAGGTAGGAGTATTCTTCCAGTGCGCTGGTCAGCCGACAGTCTGCTGGAGTCTCATTTGTGTGTCTGCTCTCAGTTTGTAACACTGTACAGTACATATAAGCATACAGTAGCTTAAGAGATAAACTTGGCGTGGCAGTGAGCAACAGAGAACAGTGGAAGCAGCGTGTGTCACAGATCTCAAGGACACTGGAACGATGATGATGATTATGATCCTGTGCTGTTTACATCTTTGACTAATAAAGTATTAATTCAATCAATCAATCAATTGAAGAAGAAAAACGGATAGAATACTGGCTAAGAAGATAATGGATTGTTGCAGTCCTAGGTCAGTTAGTAAGCCTTAACCTTTATGAATATCACCCCTTCTGTATTGTCTGCATCTCATGATGAACAGCAGTTGTTAGTACTTGCTAAAACGCTTTCCAACATGAGAGATGTGAATGTGAGTGAATCAGACAAGCATGGACAATCGTGTGATATTGTAGAGATATATCTGGGCTCAGGTGCATGAACTTGGTAGATCGTGGGTATGTCTACACCTCCGATCTCCCCCCTGGTCATCTTTGAGCAGGCCACCATTGGACAGGTTAAGAAAATTGTGTACTACAGTATACCCAGAGTATCGGCTAATGCCATCAGGTAGGAGGTACGAGGTCCATGCGTGCAAGTACAATAGGTACAAGCATTATTTTGTCCCTCTGTCAATCACACTCCTTAACAGAGTCCTTGCAGTGGGCAGACAGGGTAGGAGTCGAAGGTTTTGAGGTGATGTTCTTCCCCTCCTTTGCACTAGGTATGTTGGTGTGTGGTATTTAAATGTTGTACGGGTCACTGTGCCTTTGTTGTCTTGTATTGTATTGTATTGTCTTGTATTGTATTGTATCTGTATGCTGCAGGGCGGGTCCTTGGGGTCCAAGAGAAATTTCTCCCTCGGGAGACAAAATAAAGAAACCTTGAACCTTGATCTGCTTTTAGCTTCTGTGGCCCTAATACATGGAATGACCTGCAAACAGCATTAAAATTAACCACATTGGTACCCTTGAGTCGTTTTAAAACCTTGTGGTGAGCATACAGACCCCCACAATATGTAACTGTTTTTAGATCGTTTTGAAATGTGTCTTAGCTCTTTTATTTGTAAACTTATGTAATTCACATTCACACATTCTGATGTATTGCGATGTTTTTCTATTATTGTATTACTTGACGACACTGAAAAATTAGTTTAAACCATTCTGACCGGGCACCCATTTTGGTGTTGGCATCATGTTATGCTTTAGCTATTGAAAAATAGCAGATCTACAAGCTCATATCGCGCCACCGAGTGGCGCGATACGAGCTTGTAGGTCTGCTATTTTTTGAAAAATCGAAGAACGACTGACATTTTTTAGAATCTGATCTCAGGTCAGAATGGGTTCATCAGAACCAGTGTGTGTCCAGTGGAAACCGCGTATGAATCTGATCTCAGATCAGAATGGGTTAATTACTCAGTGAAATTTCGAGAATAAGCAAAACTTGAATGAATGAATACAAAACACAAGCAATGGATGTAGCCCACAACTTGTTATGCACCGGTTAACTTGATCCAGGCAGGTGGCTGGCGGACGGTGCTAATTGTGGTCATCATTGACCCCACACCTGCAGTGCACTGCTTAGCAACACCCACCCTACAGCACCCCTCATCCCCAATGGGCGGACACTGGACAGTGAGTCCCAAAATACTAAGTTACAGGCAGAGGAAAGCCCCTTCGCCTCCTCTGAGGTGGCAGGCTTAGTCCATTCGGGCAGACAAGGATGTGAATTGCAGGTTCTCAATGTAAGAATTCATGAGAAAAAGTGAGGCTTGAGGTTGATACCAGTGGAAACAGTGTTTTCTTGGTTTAGACAAAATCTCACCGTATTTACATTATTCATTTTAACTGCTGTGCTTTTTATGTAAAATGATGCTTTTGTTTGTTCTTTATGTGGCTATTTCTAGGTCCATGCTTGTTTCCTCTCTGATTCTTCTCCTTGATTTATTAAATGAAGTAAAATCCTCTCCTCTCCTCTCCTCTCCTCTCCTCTCCTCTCCTCTCCTCTCCTCTCCTCTCCTCTCCTCTCCTCTCCTCTCCTCTCCTCTCCTCTCCTCTCCTCTCCTCTCCTCTCCTCTCCTCTCCTCTCCTCTCCTCTCCTCTCCTCTCCTCTCCTCTCCTCTCCTCTCCAGTCGCTTTGGTACCCCTGAAGACCTGAAGAGGTTGATTGACACAGCCCACTCCCTGGGGATCACCGTTCTATTGGATGTGGTCCACAGCCACGCCTCCTGTAACACTGCTGACGGCCTCAATCAATTGGACGGGACGGACAGCTGTTTCTTCCACCCAGGAACCAGAGGACTGCACACTCATTGGGGCTCCCGCCTCTTCAATTACAATAGGTGACACACCCACACACACACACACACACACACACACACTTATCTATATTTGTGTTCACATTTAACAAGACATTCGTGAACACAAACAATAGTAGATGACCTACCCAGGTGTGGTTAGAATATTAAAATATGTCTTCCCTGTGTATTTTTGGCTTCTCAAAAGGCCCAATCGAGACCCAGGTCAAAAGGCACAATCAAAATGACACTGATATAGTGACATCACAATATGTCACTAAACATATATGACTCTAAATCTACGGAGCTCTCCATGGTTTTGACAAAACGCGTGATGTTTAGAGGTCTTTTCTGATTATCCGGTGATCTCGAATGGAACATTGGCGCTTTCTAGAGCAAGGATGGACTCATTTTTAGCTCTCTTGCATTGACGCTAATTATTTAGCATCTAAGATGGCCGCCCAAACTGGACATGCATCACACTAAAACCAAGTAGATCCGGGTCGGCAGTCTAGCGTTGGCTCTTGCGTCCACCAGGTGGCAGTCAATCTGTTAACCCATTCTGACCTGAGATCAGATTCATACGAGGTTTCCACTGGACACACACTGGTCTGATCAACCCATTCTGACCTGAGATCAGATTCTAAAAATGTCAGTCGTTCTTCGATTTTTTCAAAAATAGCAGACCTACAAGCTCGTATCGCGCCACTCGGTGGCGCGATATGAGCTTGTAGATCTGCTATTTTTCAATAGATAAAGCATAACATGATGCTGACACCAAAATGGGTGCCCGGTCAGAATGGGTTAACAACCTCCAAACATACACCAATGCTGTGGCCTAAAGTAAGTACTGGTCCCCAAATAGTGGGTCGGGACCCATTTTTATGGGTCACCGGTAAATATGCCTTTTTTGTTTCAATTGTATTTATTTAAATTATTTCGAAAAAGAAAGAAAAAAAACTAGATGTTTTAGAAATGAATAAAATGTTTAACTATAAAGAATAATACGTACGTACTTGTATGCGTGCGTATGAGGTGTACTATATGCAGATATGTGGGTAGATTTTGAAGGTGCGTTTTACCAATGGAAATACATAAATTGGCCTCGCTCTGCGCACATTCTTATTATGAAAGGCATATCGGCCCGTGTTGAACGCACTGACCCGTGTTGAACGCACACACATTATGGCTTACCGCGGTCCTGAATATTTTAGCATTGTGGGAGTGTCCATATGTTAATTATTTTCGCTTTGCGCAATTTGCTATTAAGCCCCTTGACCTAAAGACACTCAGCGCATAACGATTAGACGTGGGTCTGACCACCTCATAAACGCAACAAGCACTGTTTGATTTGACACTTGAGCGGCTCTGGAAGGCTGGTAGAGTGTTGCCATGTCTGTTTATTATAAGCGGCTTATTTTTCTGTAAAGTTGCTTTCTGTGTGGTTGTTTTTCTTGTTTCTAAAGTGGTTATTTGGGCTTTTCTCCTAATGTTGTTTAAACCAGTGATCCTCACACAGCACATTCCCATGTCAAGGATCCCCAGATGAATGCATTTGCCCAACTAAGGACAGCTAATCCAAAAATTAAATAAAAAGATTACTTTTGAAAATAGCAGATCTATACCAGCTCACAATGCATCACATTCATTCATTAAAACTATGAACTCTGACTGCAGGGGGATATATAATGATCATTATAACAATGTGCAAGAACATATTTAAAAAGAAGGAAGAACTTTATATTTGTGGACAATCAAAATATGTTTTTTTATTTTAATGTGGTGTCATTCAAATTAATCTGGATATGGCAGACTCACTATTTAGAAAATAAAAACATGGCACTTCATTTAAAATAGGTTACAGACCCCTGTTATATGCGCTTATTTTTATAGACCTATTTACTTGTTTCTATGAGACATGGCAGTTTTGCGTCTTTTTTAAAAAAATGTTGAGATTAGAAACGGCCATAATTCTTTCATTTCTCAACCTTAAAAATAAATAAAAACATCTCCATAATCCGTGGGAAATGTGCTTTCATATGCTGTATGACACCCGATTCAAGTCTTCTTCAATAAAATGCTACGAGCGAACTCAGCGAAGACCATACCATCGGGGCCACAGCATTACGCAGCACGCATTCAACTCATTCCTTCGTCGTGACTTGAATGAAATAAAATATAATAAACGTTATTTTACTGGTGTTTTTCAATAGAAACAAATAAAGAGCGTGTGTAGGCTACTGTGTGCAAGTGCAACAGTGCATATACATGCATGCACTATAGGCTATATTTCTTCCGTGTCGGGATGGTGATTGAGCTCTTCAAGTTCACAGCCCGTTTGGTCTTTCATAAAAAAACGTTGATATTAGCCTATAAACACTCATGGTTCTCTCATTTCTCAACCGTTTTATTAAATGTAAAAATCTCCATATTCCTTAGGAATCTTGCTTTCATTCGCTGTATGGTACATGGTTCTATCGTTATCGAATTAATTAATTACGCATGGATTGCAAATTTGCCAATATGCTGCTATCTACTCGCAATTCCATTCCGATCTGAAAGGTGGGTCTGTTCTTTTGAGGCATAAAGGTGACAGCATGCAGTGCAATAGGAATAATTAACCCAAATGTGACAAAGGCATGTCATGTCTTCTATGGTGCCAGCCTGAAGAAATGTCATACCACGATCCCCAAAGTGCGCATTCCGTATGTGACATCAGCTGACTGGTAAAGAGAATAGTACGGACATGTTGATTGGGTACGTCTCAAACACGCCTTAAACACACCCATGACTAATTCAAGGCCGTTTTGCGCACTCCGCGGGGTGTCAAAAGCGCTTCTTAACATGCCCAAAATTGCAATATGACATACTACACGCCCCCAGATCATAATACTGTAATTAGATTAGTAATATAGAAGTAAGTAAAATAGAAGTCCTAAATCGACCCCATGATCTCTCGGATATGTAAAGCACTGATGCACATACAATATGGAGCTATCCTGGCCAACAGAGTGTAGCAACACCGCTATGGTATCATGGAGGCTTGTTCAAACCCTGCCTTTTGTTCATTCATTTAGTGCCATTTCTATTCCAGTTTTGTGTGTGTGTGTGTGTGTGTGTGTGTGTGTGTGTGTGTGTGTGTGTGTGTGTGTGTGTGTGTGTGTGTGTGTGTGTGTTATTTTGGGTCTCAAATGGCTTTTTGTTGGGACCAATTATGGGTGATCCTCGTGGGAGCAGACTGACCTCTTCAGATGTCTGCTTATATTGTATCGATTCCCTCTTTCAACCTCTTTCATCTGTGGTTGATGTTGCGTTTGCGTGCGTATAGAGACACAGGGAGTGTGTGTGTGTGCGTGTGCATGCGTGCGTGCGTGCATTATAGAGCGATAGAGAGGGGGCGCGTGCGTGTGTTGGAAACAAGGCTGTCTCATTTACACAATTCTCCTCACCCTGTGGAGAGAGGGTCACCCGCACTTTCAATTATCATCTCTATCTTTCCCTTCCCTGTTTTCCCTCTCACCTCCTCCCTGCCCGGCTCTGCCGTTCTCATTCTCTCTCTCGTTTGTCTCCTTCTCCCCTTTTCCCACAATCCTCTCCTCCTTTGCATCCTATCCTCGCCTCATGTGTCCCGCCGCCTTCCTTATCTGTCGTTCTGTCCATCGATTTGTGTCTGTTGGATCTTTGGATTTTTCTCTCTATGACTGCTTTCTGCCATCCTTACAATTTACAATGTAGGCATTTAGCAGACGCTCTTAACCCATTCTGACCTGAGATCAGTTTCATACGAGGTTTCCGCCGGACACACACACACTGGTCTGATGAACCCATTCTGACCTGAGATCAGATTCTAAAAATGTCAGTCGTTCTTCGATTTTCAAAAAATAGCAGACCTACAAGCTCGTATCGCGCCACTCGGTGGCGCGATATGAGCTTGTAGATCTGCTATTTTTATTTTTAAATAGCTAAAGCACGACACGATGCCGAACCAAAATGGGTGCCCGTTCAGAATGGGTTAATCCAGAGCGATTTGCAGTAAAGCAAGAACAAAAACATGGTAATACATCAAATACATAAAAATTGTCGTGAATCATACGTAAGCTTAAAGAACCTAACCTAATCCTTAAATCTCGTATCACTTAAACCTTCTGTGCTTCTGTAAACTAAAACGAATACTCTCTCCTTTAATGCATGCATGGTGTATATAGGCTCTTTCTCGTGCGGTTTCTCGCCATCTCTTCATCCTCTCCCTTTGTCTTTCATGTGTCTCTGTCTGTCTCTCTCTCTCATTGATTGAGCTGACATCACACACAAGTTCAGTACGCAAATCCATCATTATCCCTCAATATTTCCACTTCCATCAAAATGCTGAATGAATATATGAACAATTACCAACTGTTTTCCTTCACTATGCAGAGCACACGCTTCTTTCAGGAGGGGAGTTGTTTCTATAGCATTTAACCTACCATAAATCACCGCACTCTGTGAAGATATCCGTGTTGCCGTGAATGCCGTGCAGAACATATAAATCGCTGCTGTCGCGCTGAAATCTTGTATCTCCTTGTTTATTTTTTGTTCTTTTCTTAAATGAATGCCCTAATTCATCATACAACAGCGTCACGTAAAAGTAAAATTGCAGATATAGAAGCTTACAACATGCGTGATGCGTTGACGCGTCGCAACTTGCAAGCTTTTAGATCTGCTATTTTCACTTTCGCAACATGTTTTGAACATACAAGGTTTCCCCCCCCGACAGTGACGAAATTCCTGTTCATACTTGTACATGTTCTCGACTGTGGAGCATCTATCACAACTTTCTCTCTAAACTGTACAAGATAGGTCCTTAAAATTTAACATAAAAGCAGTTGTTTATCAATCTCACTATTTTACAATCAAATACACTATCAACTCCATTCATTTTAGTAAGTTGGCAACATCTCTGGTCTGTCTATGGTGACTGGTCCGTTAGAACACAATTCCCAGAATAGAATTCAAAGTAAGATATTTTGGAAAAGGATTTTTTTTTAATAACAGTGGTGTCACTTTAAACTACTTTTAATACTACTTTAATTGTTCTTTGACACGGAGAAAAACGGGATGCACACGCAGATTATACACACCAACGGACCGACATGCGGAAACAATGGTCGGACATGAGCTGCTCCCGTGAAATCTGCTATGAGGAGGTCCCTGACGACATCAATCTAACCTCAAACCCTTAGATCTCCATATATTATGGAGCTGGCCTGTTCTGAAATAACATTACGTTGATCCTTCCCCATCCATCCGTCCTTCGATGTCTCCCTCTTGACCTGTTAAACTCTAGACTAATAATAATAATTTAGGCCTGGGCCGTGGCTCAGCGGTCCAGGCACCTTGGCTGGTAATCCAGTCTGGCAGTCTGCCGCGGGTTCTGATCCCCCCGTCTCTCTCCCCACAAAAATATAAAACAAAGGCGAAAGCCACAAAAAACATAATAATAATAATAATAATTTATAATAATATATGACATGATATATTTATATATGGCCTATACATATGTGCAGGCATATATATATACTTTATGTTCAGTAACCATAGTTCAGAAAGAAATTGGAAGTACTTTCATGTCCTATATATAAAGCTCCAGAAAATGGTTTCACAGTCGTCTGAATCAAAATGTGATTGTGCTTAAAGACGGTGTCACAGGATAACCACACCTAAATCCCCCTGTCCTCTAGACGGCTTCAAACAGTCTGCTGTTGCTAGGAAATGCATTTATGCAATACCTTTCTGACCACTCAAAGTGCTTTAGGGTGTATGTCTCACAATCACCTGTCTCGATCTCTCGCCGTCTCTTCCCCCTCTGTATTTCCTCATGTCTCTCTTTCTCTCTATCTAAAGCCATTAGATGAGCTGAGGGATTTGCAACCTTCAGTAAGTGCATGATCTACACAAGTTGCAGCGATATAGGCCCTAGAAGACAATGAGAGCTCAGAAGTCAGAACCTTCCTGGTCTCTTCTGTCTCCCTTGTCTGTGATCCCACCTCCTGTGGCATTCACATCTCAATTTGCAAAGCCATTTCCATCCATCATTGTAGCTTTGCTCTATAATCACCATAAGAGTATCTGGGCTTTTGGTGGGGCTTTCTGAACTGCCTTGGCGTTTGTGAATAGCAACTCAACGATTGTGCTATTCTGAACAGCTGCCATCTGGACCCTTGCTCTTCTCCAGGGTACATAAGTCAGGCTCATTGGACAAAGTATTTTTGTGCAGTAATTAATGACCCGTACGTATTTGTGTGTGTGTACAGTAAATGCCTTGTTGATGTGAATGTGCGCTTGTGTGTGTTTGCTTCAGTATTAGTCCTCATTATAGTCCTGCAAGCTCGGCCACGGCCAGCACATTATCATAACACGAAGAGGAAACATAATATTCATTATATTAGAGGTTAAAAGTTGAGTATTTCTGCCTATGTGGCACTTTTCCGCTCATCTCGGCTGCATGCTGAAATGACTCTCCGGTGCACTTGGAGTTTTGCTCTTTTTTTTGGTTTTCTGAGAAGCTGTAAGGCAAACTGTCTACGTAGTTTAAACTTTGTAGTCCCTCTAAAGCTTTCCCATCCAGATAAGGTGGCGCTTGTTTTGTTCCTTGACACGGAGCTGTATCCAACGGTAATTGCATTGTTTCGCCGAGCTGCCTTTAAAAGCAGCTGCTTTGTTTCATAATGTTTTACAGGCGAGCAGAAAGAGCAAATCAAACGGCACTGGGCAGGAGCTGCTTGCGGCAAAACTAATTCTGCCTTTCCAAAGTTCTGCTTCTAGACTGCAATTAGGGAGACTTTAATCACTTGTGACTGGGTGTGGGTACACCAGGGACGGCTCCAAGGGGGGGGGGGGGGGGGGGGGTGGGGGCAAGCCCCCCCTCAAAACAAGCCCAATTGACTGACTTCTATATGTAAACCAAGATTCATTAGCCCCCCCCCCCCCCTCTAAATAGCCAGCCCCCCCATGGAACCCTCAGTCACAATGTTTTGGAGCTGTCGCTGGGGTACACACGCACGCATGGGCATACATTTCTAATTAGATGAGCCAGTCACACTGTATCTTTGTGTTTGATGTGTGTCTGTGTGATCGGGTGCGTAGCGTTAGTCCGCTGTCCCAATAATCCCACATTACTAACCCACTATCCCTAACCGCTCGCGGAAGCCACGGGTGAGTCATGTACATCGGACTAACAGGACGCCAGAATAATGTGTGATCGTGTGTGTGTGTGTGTGTGTGTGTGTGTGTGTGTGTGTGTGTGTGTGTGCGAGAGAGGAAAGAAGAGACTAGAAGAGCGAGAGAGAGAGACTGAGGGCCCTATTTTTACGTCTTAAGTACCAGGTCTTGTGACTTAACTTAAGACCTGGAGGCGTGGCCAATGCTGTTTGGCCACTCACAATAGTGAAACAGCATTGGCCACACCTCCAGATCTTCAGTTAACCCATTCTGAACGGGCATCCATTTTGGTGTCAGCATCATGTTATGCTTTAGCTATTGAAAAATAGCAGATCTACAAGCTCATAGCGCGCCACCGAGTGGCGCGCTACGAGCTTGTAGGTCTGCTATTTTTTTTTAAATCGAAGAACGACTGACATTTTTAGAATCTGATCTCAGGTCAGAATGGTGTTAATCAGACCAGTGTGTGTCCAGTGGAAACCTCGCATGAATCTGATCTCAGGTCAGAATGGGTTAATGCTGCATTCACATGGGATCAGGGAGACGACAAACCGGAGGTCATTTCAGTGGATGGGAGCAGGACGGTGAAACGGGACAGGACGGCAGACACCGTTGCCGTTCAGTGTTAAAATATTTTATCTTTTCACTGTTCAGTGCCGTCCAGCCGGTGGTGCTGTTTGCCGTCTACCGCCTGCCTGATCCCATGTGAATGAACCCATTCTGACCTGAGATCGGATTCACACGAGGTTTCCACTGGACACACACTGGCCTGATTAACCCATTCTGACCTGAGATCAGATTCTAAAAATGTCAGTCATTCTTCGATTTTTCAAAAAATAGCAGACCTACAAGCTCGTATCGCGCCACTCGGTGGCGCGATATGAGCTTGTAGATCTGCTATTTTTCAATAGCTAAAGCATAACATGATGCCAACACCAAAATGGGTGCCCGGTCAGAATGGGTTAAGACAGAGACTGAGAAATGGAGTCAAATTGTGAATGTGGAAAGTGAACAGCTATGTCGTAAAAAGTTCAAGTTCCAAAAGGCACGCTTCGATCATTACAGTTGCAGACCTTTCCGGCAGCATTGTGCTAAATAATTGGACTGATGTAGAAGTTCCTCTACTAGGTGGTTGCTTATCATCTGCCTTTGACCATGCAACTTATAGAACTACTTGCCAAAACATTGAAAACAATAATAATTGGCCCCAGGGCTATATTCACATTCTTGTATAGGCCATTGTGGTCTCATGCCTTATGCATAAAGTAACACACCGACCCTACGCACATGCTTGCATGTCATACATACAGTAATGCGCTCACAAACATAATCGCCTGCCCTATGCAGATGCAATTGTTGTTTGTTCGTACCGCACTGTCTCGGTTAGGGCATTCGGTTCAGTACAGCTGCGTAACAAACAATGGTGGAAATATATATATTTTTTTTTTACTGATTTGCATGCAGAACTTCAATTCCAAGTTCCCACACAAGCAAGCACTCCATACACAGCACGCTTGTTTTCCCCAGGAGAGTTGGGGGAGAGGAGTGCTATAGTTTTGATTACCTCTAAATCACATGATAATAACTTAACCCATTCTGAACGGGCACCCATTTTGGTGTCGGCATCATGTTATGCTTTAGCTATTTAAAAATAGCAGACCTACAAGCTCATAGCGCGCCACCGAGTGGCGCGATACGAGCTTGTAGGTCTGCTATTTTTTGAAAAATCGAAGAGCGACTGACATTTTTAGAATCTGATCTCAGGTCAGAATGGGTTCATCAGACCAGTGTGTGTCCGGCGGAAACCTTCGTATGAATCTGATCTCAGGTCAGAATGGGTTAAGTGAGGTGCGCCAACAGTGTAGCCTTGAGGCTCGCAAGTAAATGAGCGGACCATGCACAGCACGCTGTACACACTCACACAGACACACACACACACAGTCACACACACACACACACACACACACACACACACACACACACACACACACAGGTGCATACGATCGTAGTAGCGATCGGGTATACTGCTGGCAACAAGTCAAACATGTTAGCATAATGTCAAACGCAAGCAAATGTGAATAATATTACAGCTGACTTGTCCAAGCAAAGGCATCTGTGCTCTGCTGTAGAACTGAATGATGACTGATCCAGAATATCCAGAGATCCAGAACTATACCGAAAGCTGCAGGGACTGCCCAGCACATCAACCCTGAGCGCTACATGTTAACCCATTCTGACCCGAGATCAGATTCACACAAGGTTTCCACCGGACACACACTGGTCTGATGAACCCATTCTGACCTGAGATCAGATTCAAAAAAATGTCAGTCGTTCTTCGATTTTTCAAAAAATAGCAGACCTACAAGCTCGTATCGCGCCACTCGGTGGCGCGATATGAGCTTGTAGATCTGCTATTTTTAAATAACATGATGCTGACACCAAAATGGGTGCCCGTTCAGAATGGGTTAAGCCATGTTCTGCAAACTCACCTTATTTATGACTTATTCATGAGCACAACTCTTGCAAAGGGACTGTGCCATTTCCAGTTGTGGGTGTGTGAGATGTGCATTTCTTGCTGAGAACCAGCAGGTTGGCATTGGCAACACCGCATCTAAACAGCAAGTTGAACATTATACAGTATACAGATTAGAATGTCTGCTGCTGTATGTGATATGTAAATTCACTTACTGTTATTAGAGTGGTACCAAATTTGTACAATTGTACTTGCTGTAGGTGACCTTTTCTTAGAATTTGTAAAAGCTCTTATTCATAGTGTTCACTTTGAACATATTCTTTAAAGTGGGTACATTTCATCTCAGAATGTTGTATTTCATGATTTGCTGATCATATTATCCAGACAAGCAGTCACAGTGAATGACGTTAAAAGGATCCCAAACATTGATTAATGCCGGTATATATGAAACAAATCTCATCTGTCCAGTTTCGCCACAAGTCGATCGTTAATGAGAGCGAACACAGTACATTCACAGTAAACATCTGTCTACCTGTCAGGTTGCAATCAGGCTCCGATGACTTGTCTGCATGTTGACCTTCTGTCAAGCTCCCTCTTCATGTGTTTAGTTGGTTCCTCTAGTCTACACAAGCACACCTCCCTCCACCTGCCACTCAAACATGTGCATCAAAGTGCTTCCCAGCAGCACATAGCCGTTACAACTACCTATCTGTCTGTCTGTCTGTCTGTCTGTCCGTTGTTTGAGCATGGAAGGTGCTCAGCTGATTGGCTGGGCATGGAATGTGATGTATGATGATGATAAAACGATAGTTACGTATGTAACTACGGTTCTATGAGTCCTGAATGACCGCCAGAGGCGGTGCTTTAAGCACTGAATACGTCCCTTCGCGCATGCGCAGTCGAGTATTTTATACCAACAATGTCGGTTGACCCCGTGATGACCCGGAGTCGTCTATAACTTCCGGCAGTCGTCCGGGGCTCAGTCCCTACAGAATCTTCTCGCGAGAACACGAGGATTCTGAGTGACAAGAGTGCCTCTGGCGGTCATTCAGGACTCATAGAACCGTAGTTACATACGTAACTATCGTTCTATTTCGTCCCTGCTGACCGCCAGAGGCGGTGCTTTAAGCACTGAATGACTTATACCAGCCAAGTCACGAGGAATCCTGATTACAGACCTCAAAGGGTAGAACCGGAGGATTCGGGGAAGAGGGCCACGTCCACTGGGTGGGGAGTGGCAACATTCACCCTGTAGTACCTTGAGAAAGTGCCTGCCGAAGCCCATGAGGCGGCGGCACAAATGTCCTCCAAGGGCACCCCTCTCATGGCAGCCCATGATGTGGAAATGCTCCTTGTAGAGTGGCACCGTACCCCTGATGGTACGGGGAGGTTACTTGCCTCATAGGCGTGGCTGATTGTGTCTACAATCCAGTGGGACAGGCGCTGCTTGGAGGGAGCGCCGCCTTTGTTCACACCACTATGGCAAAAGAACAGCTGCTCTGCTCGCCTGATGCGTGCAGTAGCTTCAATGTAGGCTCTCAGGGCCCGGACTGGGCACAACAGCTCCAGTTTGTCTGTCAGCTCCCCAGGTGGGGGGTTGAATCGAGCCAGCCTGATAGGCCGGTTGAGGTGAGCCTGCGACAGCACCTTCGGGAGGAATGCTATGTTTGGCCACAGCGTGACCCCCGAGCCGTCTGCGTTCCACCTCAGACATGATTCGCTGACTGACAGAGCGTGCAGTTCACTGACACGCTTTGCCAATGTAATGGCCAGGAGAAGGGCTGTCTTGCATGACACCCACTTCAGCTCTGCCTGTGCCAAGGGTTCGAAGGTAGGCCCGCACAGGGCGTCCAGTACCCGGTTAAGGTCCCATGAGTATGAGAATGTGTGCTATAGAGCGGAGCGCACCACTTGCCGCTCCAGCACATTGCCGTGTTAGGCCCAGTAGACTGGCATAAACTTCATATGGGTCCCATCAGATTCAAGACATGTCGACACCCGTCTGTCTTGCGTCACGAGGAAGTATGTAGATCGGACTTCCCTTAGTGTGACTGAGGATATACAGCCTCTGTTGCGCCCTTGGGCAGGAGGACACACCACTCCTGGTCTGATAGTAGGGCTCTCGTCATGTTGCTGATAATGGCCATTTTGACCCGCCGGATATGGGGGGCTGGCGTCAGAAGGCACTGCACAGCCCGGAAAGTCACAGTCACAGTCAGGTCCCTGCGTGGGACGCCAGGGAACACGCTGGCCTCTAGTGTGGGCCGGCGGTGATACGCGAGCTCCGAGGGCAGTCAAGATGATTTCATCAATGTTGGAGCTCGGCCCTTTGGGAGGCGGGATGTGTCGTAGGCCTGCAAGCTGCAGCCTGGTCTTCCCCCCCTGGATGGTTCGCTCCGGCGATTCTCGCCCGGCTGAACCACCTAGTGCTCCTGGCTCCTCAGGGAGACTACGGAGAGTTGGCCTAGGCTCATCAGTCAAGCTTGACTGTGAAAACCCGACTTGGCGACGGGCTAGAGATACGATGGACATCAGCCGCCCACGCTCTGAGGACATGACGCCAATGCCTCCAGTGACACACCAAAGGTGACTGAGCCAGTATTAACGTTGCCACTATTAAGTGTGAACGGGAGGCCCCAGTGAGCAGGTTGTCTGTGCTCCTGCACTGGGGTCGAGGTCACCTAGCGTTCTGCCGCCGGGCCTCGTTGGGGAACACAATGAGGGATGCAATGACAGGCTTGGTGGCTGGCATGTAACCCAGGCCAGCCCTTATCGCCTTGTGCGTTCAAATCTATTAAAGTGTCACGTCGCAACGGGTTGTCTCAGGACACTTTTCCCAATCAGGGCAGGGCTGCCAGGATTTCACCATCGGTATAGAGATGGGAGAGGGCCCTGATCGTTCGCCCGGCAGGCCTGTAGCTGTCTCAGGTACAGGCGTGGGGGACGGCGAAGACAGCAAGAAGAAGGCGCTTGGAGGAGCCGACTGCCTGCTTTAGTATGCGTTCCACGGCTATGCGCATGAGCTGAGAAGTGGGAGGCCGGCTCTGATGCCTGGGAGGCACCGCCTACTGCATCTTCCTCATAGTCATGGAAGTGCGTAGCTTAAGCTGTCGGGGAGAGCACATCAACCTCGAGTCAGTTGTGGCATCGGAGAGGTAGGCGCTTCGGCACCCTCCGAGGTGCCTAGGTGTTATCTGAAGTGAGCATGGCCCTCATGCGGGCCAACTCTGCAGATAGCTGAGCCCTCTCGGATCTGCTGTAGTCAGCGGTCAGACCTTTTCCTCCTGGCACACGGGGCAGGACCAAGGTCGGCTCACGGCTGAAGGAGAGCTTCACACGAGGTACAAAAGTGGGAGCTCTCCATTGTGGTGGCACCGGTTACTCTGGACCGGCCGGTGCACACAAGTCCCAACTAGCCCAGGGCGCGGACGCTACTGGTTGCTAGGTGTTGGCCATATGCTTGAGGGAGCGCATACGCTGTCTGTACCAGCAGAGGCTTTCGAGGTACGAAAGTGGGTGCTCTCCGTTGTGGTGGCACCGGTTCCTTTGGACCGGCCGGTGCACACCAGTCCCAACTAGCCCAGGGCGCGGACGCTACTGGTTTGCTAGGTGTTGGCCATATGCTGCAGGGAGGGGGCGCGTACGCTGCCTGTGCCAGCAGAGGCTTTAACTTAGATCGGCATATAATGACTTAATCGAAAAACTGAATGCTGCTATACCTGCCGCAGCATGTGAATATGCATTTACGTTTATGCAAATGCTCATTGCAGCACTTTGAGATTCAACCAGATGTAAAGTGCATCATAGAAACAGCACACAAACGTTGCTGTTAGATAGACTGTGCGACCTGCATGGTCGCGGTGGGGGAGGGGAGCTTTACGCTACCTGTACCCCCGGCGGAGGCTTACTTATAATTTATGATAATAAAGTAGCCTTCAGTCAAGGTTTGGACGCTGCTATGTAGCAGCTGTAGTGTTTCCTATGTGACCGTTTATCACGGCACTATGACGCTTATCCAAACTCCAGTGCATTATTATTTATGTTTGCTAGTCCAGAGCAAGGTTATAATAGTTTTGGTTTTTTCATTATAGTTTAGTTTTAGTTAGTTTTTACATATTTTTTTCTAATTCAGTTAGTTTTAGTTAGTTTTTAGAGCGGGTTTGGTAGTTTTAGTTTAGTTTTTATTTTGTGAAAATGCTTAGTTTTAGTTTAGTTTTAGTTTAGTTTTAGTTTAGTTTTAGTTTTTTCGTACTTTGGTTTATTTGTAACGAAGTATAGGATTAAAAAAGATCAGAGCAAGTATTGTGTAATAAAAACTCAACAAAAGATACCATTTAAAAGTATATATATTCAGTCTCTGTTGGACAATCAACCATGACATACTTCGCATATTTTCCCATCCTCATCCACAAGGCACTTGCTTGCATCTCCCACACAGTCATATTCGAAGAAATCCCATATTGGGCTGTGGTGGCCACCTGCAAGACCTCAGAAAGGAGGACACTTTTGCGGGGCTCTCTCCCCAGCCCCCCCCCCCCCCCCCCCCCCCCAAACAGACACACACAGTGTTTAGAAAAGCGCTATAAAATTCCAGATATTATTATTATTACTATACTATTGCACGCACCTGATTTTCACCACCATCATCTCCAGCAGTATGTCCACAGAGAACATATATTTGCTAATTCAATTAACCTTTTTAAATGATGGGGTACCACAAAGGTCATTCCTTTTATAATCAATTTATTTTATTTCATGTTTAGATATGTTTTATGTTGAATCTCTTTCTTGTGGGGTTTTTTATACAGTCTTATGGTCATCGGTGTGGGACATAGAATGAAGCCAGTAGCCTATGTTCACAGTGCTTTAGCCTCCCTTTCTTTATGATGTCGAGCCATATTGCTCATTAAATGTAGTTTTTCATTTTGCATTTTTGGTTTATTTATCCCTGCATTAACTATACTAAAGTGATTGTGAGAACACACATTCCACAAAAAACAAACAGACCATCCCACTGGCAGTGTTGACAGGTTTTGGAAGAGAAACAAGCAACCATGTCTATGAAAACAAGCCCAAAAGAAGCCTGACTAGGCTTAGTAGGCTATTTTATAAAACAAGGCCAAAGTCGCTTATAATTAAGCGGACATGGCAACGTCTCCTCTCTCTTTTTAAGACAGAGGGAGTGTGGCTGGCTCGCTGCGGAGCTGAGCAGCTCTGCGGAGATTTTAATACAGAGACAACGTAAATGACAGTTATGACACAAGCACTGTATATCACACAAAACCGGACAATTATGTGTCCGGCCAGAGGTTGAGTTGGGAGGAGGACAGGTGGTTCTAAAACCGGACTGTCCGGCGTGAAACCGGACGTCTGGCCACTCTTTCTGCCAACTTTTGCCATTTTTGCGAGATGCAAGCAGCAGCATTAAAACTTGAAGCGACCACGGGGCTGCACTGCAGAATGTAAACACGGGTCGTAAAGCGTTGTGACATGCTGCCTTACGGTGCTGAAAAGTGCCGTAAAAATAAGGAAAAGAACCGAATTCATTTAAAAGGTTTATATTCTAAATGTCCGTAAGGCATATAAATATTGATAAAAAAACGATAACGAATGCCATTTTGTCTATCATTTCAGTTCGTTTTAGTTAGTTTTGTGAACACACAATACAGTTTTAGTTTAGTTATCGTTTTTTAATTTATTTTAGTTTCAGTTTAGTTTCAGTTAACTAAAATGCTTTTTTAATTCTAGTTTTCGTTTTTTCGTTAGTTATAGTTAACTATAATAACCTTGGTCCAGAGCGAAACAAAAGACACTTCCAATACACTAGTCACGTGTGCACTACTACGCATTCATGCTGGGAGGAGGGAGCGCTACCGCTGCCTACCCCAGCCAGGTTCGGTTAAATAAACCGACACAAGCTAGTTTTGGAGAAAAGGCTACAACCGATAGCTCCACCGATAGGGGCCACCTGCTGAAGGAAGGGAGCGCGTACGCTGCCTGTATCAGCTGCAGCTAATGAACATAACAAGCTATACACCAATAGCTGTTAATAAATGCTTGAGCTAACAAACGATTAGTAGTAAGTAACATCAAGCTGGCCGTATGCTGGAGGAGCGGAGCGCATACGCTGCCTGCCCTGTACCAGCTGGGCCAACAAACAGTAAGGCAAGCTATATACAGATAGCTTTTTATCTTCAATAGTATAATAAGCGCTTGGGCTACAACTACAGGTAGCAGCGCCAGTTAGAGAGCTATGCTGGAGACCAGCTAGGCTACTAAAAAACAAGACAAGCTATAGCCTGTTCATAAACAGCTTTAACTTTAAGCTACTGGTAGCAGCTGTGAGCTACGCTGTCAGCAGCGCCAGATACTCTGTGCTGGGGACCAGCTGGGCTAATAGGACCTACAGGTACCCAGGGGCACTAATCCGACCTGTGGGAACAAACCAGGTTGCACCCACTGTATATGCAAAAAACTGTTAATGGAGCTTTGAGCTCCAGACATACTGGTAGCAGCTTCAGCTAGGCCCACTACTGGGGGCCAGCTGGGTTAACAACCAGACAGGCTATGTACACCAGTAGCTGTTAATACTATTTTGCTACAAACTATACTGGTAGCAACATCAATACCCTGGGAGGACGCAGGAAGCTGCTCCTGTACCGGGCTGATAATAACAACAATACAGCTATTCGCAAAAGCAGTTAAGCTTGAATGCTGCCAATATCGGTATATGGCTTTGGCCAGCAAGGCTCTTGCCATCACCAGCAGGGGCTAAACAAAGCTTAAAAAGTAGCGTGTTTAACAAACGAAGGTAATATGACAGTGTTCTTATCCTTCGGCAAGTCTTATAGTCGCTTATAATAAGCGCTAGCGTTCACAGTCGAACAGACCTCGTATGCAGAGCAGGGAGGCGGCGCGAACGCAGCCTTTACCCACACACAGGAGGTTATGCCATGATAAGTATATGATATCATATGAACGTCTGTTTAGCGGGGATAGCGCCGCTTTAAACGATAACGTATCTTCTGTCCGGGGAGGGTTTTGTTAGCCTTCATTACCGGCGAGAGAGATTGGACGCTCCTGCGTCCACGTGACATGGGTTGTCACCGAGTGCCTCCCTCAGATGTTGGGGGCCAAGGCACCCAGGGCAGAGGTCATGCCCATCCTCTGGCCGCAGAGGAGCCTGGCAGGAGGTGCACAGGTGGTGGCGGGGTTCGTCCATTGGAAACCCGCAGATGTAGCCCAGAGCGCGGACGCTAGTGGTCGCTAGGGGTGGAGCCGTAAACTGGTAGGAAGGGAGCGCGGACGCTGCCTGTGCCAGTAGAGGCTACTGTAGCTGCTAAAGGCCGCTTAGCTGGAGGGAGGGGGCGCGCACGCCGCCTATGCCAGGTAAGGGGTGCTCTAGCAGAGACCAGTATATATGATATATATATAATGATATAGTTATATATATATAATTTCAGAAAAACCAACCTATAAAGTGGCAATGGCTCTGTGCCGAAATTAAAGTACACTATTTGAGAACAAGTGACTAAATCAGTCAAGCCAATTCATATAACCGGGGTTACTGACGTAACCTCGCGGTGGCGCTATATAGCTGGCCAGTGCCAGCAAAGACTCATTCAGAGAGGCAGAGTAATATAGCAGTAAATAAGTACACTTATAAGTAGTATAAGTATAAGTATAAGTAGTATAAGTATAAGTAGTAAGCAAATAATAATAGCGTCGACTCACGTGCTGGGAGCGGGTAGCGCTAACGCTTGCCGTCACTAGCACTGCGGCGCAGCCTTCGTGGGAAAACAAGACAGCGTAAGCTGTCAAAGAGAACGAGCTATCCGTTCACTTTGACGGGTGCTAAACGGGACGCTCAGGTCGCCGTTTGTAGCACGCGGCGGTGCTATATAGCTGGCCAGTGCCAGCAAAGACTCGCTCAGAGAGGCAGAGTAATATAGCAGTAGATAAGTACACTTATAAGTATAAGTAGTATAAGTATAAGTAGTATAGGTAAGTAGTAAACAAATAATACTAGCGTCGACTCACGTGCTGGGAGCGGGTAGTGCTAACGCTTGCCGTCACCAGCACTGCGGCGCAGCCTTCGTGGGAAAACAAGACAGCGTAAGCTGTCAAAGAGAACGAGCTATCCGTTCAACTTTGACGGGTGCTAAAACGGGACGCTCAGGTCGCCGTTTGTAGCACGCGACCGTGTGTGTTGCAGGGAAGCAGCGCGCACGCAGCCTATGCGAACAGGGGTTGTCTGCTTACCTTGTTCCCACGGGGAAAGAAGACGATGTGAAGCCCAGCTCCACTCGAAAACGATACAATAATAGTAGTATTAAGTCGCAGTCCCTGGAGGGCGAACGCACGCGTCACAGCTCCGACCAACAATGGTCGCGGGACTACCGGCGACTTAGTAGTAGCAAAGCAATAGTTCTGTTATCGTGCAGTTTAATTCTGCTGTAGAACTCTGTGCTATGTACAACTTGCGCAAAGCGAGAAGAAATTAGGGACTGAGCCCCGGACGACTGCCGGAAGTTATAGACGACTCCGGGTCATCACGGGGTCAACCGACATTGTTGGTATAAAATACTCGACTGCGCATGCGCGAAGGGACGTATTCAGTGCTTAAAGCACCGCCTCTGGCGGTCAGCAGGGACGAAATAGAACTAAAAGCGCTGCTCCACTTCACACGAGTGTGATGTTTATAATTAAGAAAAACGTCAAACAACTGTGTCGTTGCCTTTAAGCACTTTGTTTCATTTCATCCTAATCATAAATGTAATCATTATGTGTAAATTGTGCCCCCTGGCGCCTGTCAGAAGAACTCAAAGCTCCGGTTAATTTATTAACTGACTGGCATTGATCGCATGGCCAATACGCTGTGCTAACGTCACCTCCCCCCCTCCTATATTGCACACTGCAATATAGGAACACTTTATTGATTCCTGGGGATCAATAAAGTGTTCATTGTACATTTATCATATCCTCACTCCTCTATTGGTGTCCCCCATATGTTCGTCGTTGTCTCCTCCCTCCCCTGCTTCACGGTCTCCCTCACCTCCCTCCCCTGTCCCCCCCGTCCGTCTGTCTGTGTCTTTGTCTGTCTGTCTGTCTGTCCTCTTTGTGACTCCGTCCCTCCACAGTCTTATTATAGCTCGGGTAGAGAACTCAGCCATGCACCGTCTCCTTTGCTCAGCAGCCGGGGGAATAGAGTGTAAAAGAGAGAGATGGGACCCTCAGAGTGGCAGTCTCAGGATATAGAGCTGTCTTCTCCCCTCATGCCCTCGTCCAATCCCTGCTCTCCCCTCCAGTATCTCCCTCACTAATAGAGAGATGCCCATTTAATGAGGAGACAAGCACCTTCTCTTGGGTAACTGCAGACATCTCTGTTCTCTCTATTCATATATTAAAGCCGGCAGGAGCAGGGATCTATAGCCCATTCTGACCTGAGATCAGATTCATACGAGTTTTCCACTGGACACACACTGGTCTGATGAACCCATTCTGACCTGAGATCAGATTCTAAAAATGTCAGTCGCTCTTCGATTTTTCAAAAATAGCAGACCTACAAGCTCGTATCGCGCCACTCGGTGGCGCGATATGAGCTTGTAGATCTGCTATTTTTAAATAGCTAAAGCATAACATGATGCTGACACCAAAATGGGTGCCCGGTCAGAATGGGATAGACTATAGTTTGTAGCTCTGAAGCCATTTAGGTGCATTGTTTGTGTGTGTATTTCAGGACCTACACAGCAAACGTCTTTATTACATGGTCACATTGGTGTGTTTAGTTGGAGAGTTGGATAAAGCAAGTGAGAGAGAGAGAGGATAGGAGAGGAAAAGAGTTAAGGAGTCGTATTCCTTCAGGGTGTGCACCTGTCCGTCTGCCCAACGATGCGTTGCCTCTCTCCGCATTGAACCTGGCAAACTTTCTGTGCAATGCTGCGATGGTGACATCCTGACGGTCAGAGTGAGCCAAAACTTGGTTGCTGACTCATCGGTTACGTGACTTGATCCAGACGTCACGTGGTATCACCCCTCCACTCTGACAGGTTCCTGTCTCTCCCTGCGTATCACCCCTCCACTCTGACAGGTTCCTGTCTCTCCCTGCGTATCACCCCTCCACTCTGACAGGTTCCTGTCTCTCCCTGCGTATCACCCCTCCACTCTGACAGGTTCCTGTCTCTCCCTGCGTATCACCCCTCCACTCTGACAGGTTCCTGCGTATCACCCCTCCACTCTGACAGGTTCCTGTCTCTCCCTGCGTATCACCCCTCCACTCTGACAGGTTCCTGCGTATCACCCCTCCACTCTGACAGGTTCCTGCGTATCACCCCTCCACTCTGACAGGTTCCTGTCTCTCCCTGCGTATCACCCCTCCACTCTGACAGGTTCCTGTCTCTCCCTGCGTATCACCCCTCCACTCTGACAGGTTCCTGCGTATCACCCCTCCACTCTGACAGGTTCCTGTCTCTCCCTGCGTATCACCCCTCCACTCTGACAGGTTCCTGTCTCTCCCTGCGTATCACCCATAGAGTATTAAAAGGATAGAGACTGAACTGGCGTGAAGCTCCGCCCCCTCCGCTATTCATGTCAGTGGAAGTTGCTCAGTGGCGTTTTGAAGCACCCGGAAGGCTGCCGGAAGGACCGTCTATTTCCGCATTTTTTCCGCTGATTCAGCATTTGGACACCAAAACGTTTGTTTTCACAGTGAGACTGCAAGTACTCATTGTGTGTGAGCTGTTTACATGCCGAGCTTGCATCCACGCGGACGCCAGCTGAGCTCATAACTCTTTTAACTTCCAGTTGGGTTGTTAGCATGCTATGTCCTTCTTCTCTGTCTGCCTATGGCCCCCACCCCCGTCTGCACTGTTGTGTTATTAATGAAAGATAATAGGCTAGAAGAGGGGACGTGTAAAGCTCAGCCCATTAGGCTCACAGCCATTCATCCCTGCCTCACTTAACTGACTTTAATTGAATCCCAACAGGCACAAAGAATCCTATGAAGTCGGCTGCGCGTGTGAGTGTGAGTGTGTGTGTGTGTGTGTGTGTGTGTGTGTGTGTGTGTGTGCATGCGAGAGAGAGAGAGAGAGAGAGAGCCTGAGTGTATTTTAGCAAAGAGAGAGTGAAAGAAGCAAACAAAAAGAGCTTGCATGCAGTGTGTGCGTGTGCATGCACGTGCATCTACACAGTATAAAAATGTCTGTGTGAATAGCTGTAATACACTATAGCCTTCTCAGGCTGAGGGTTGTTTCCTTTAGGGCTCTCCTTCTGCACCATTATGGGCCTCATAATGCTTAATGCCCATTCCAATAGCATTTCTATTTGCTCGCGGTTTTGGCGCTTGCTCGGTGCAGAATGCTGTTAAGTGGTTGTATAACCGCGCAGCCAAACGGAGCCGGTGAGAGGGCTTAATGACACAGGTACTAAATGATTGGTTTTTAGGCCTTGCGGTGGGAAAGCACTTAGAGTCAACACAAAAGTCTGCTCCAAATGCATGTCTGACTATTCACTACTGCTGTACAGTTGAACAGAGACATACAATTAATTTTCTACAGTCATTGTTACCTGGTCTATTACTTTTATTTTAACGTTAATACATGTTTTTTTTGTAATCCTTTTCTTCATTGAATTAATACCATTCATGTCTTGTTGCATTCCAAAATATCTTGAGTGCTTGGATGACCCTGCAGAATTTATTTGTCATCTTTCCTTCCGTATATACAACCGCTGTAATGACACAGAGCTACCAGTAGGAGTCAACACAAAAAAAGTGATTTTGATGCTTAACCCATTCTGACCTGAGATCAGATTCATACGAGGTTTCCGCCGGACACACACTGGTCCTGATGAACCCATTCTGACCTGAGATCGGATTCTAAAAATGTCAGTCGTTCTTCGATTTTTCAAAAATAGCAGACCTACAAGCTTGTATCGCGCCACTCGGTGGCGCGATATGAGCTTGTAGATCTGCTATTTTTAAATAGCTAAAGCATAACGTAATGCTAACACCAAAACGGGTGCCCGTTCAGAATGGGTTAATGGCCATAATAAGCTTGACCATTTTCCGTTAATTAGCTTATTTTACACTGTTGCGCTCTGCGTGTCATAATACAGAATTTGTGACATCAAGTTATATGCAGTGGTATAGTGTATTATGTCTGTTGAGACTAATCTCCTTCCATCTGATGGATGTCGCTAATGTCCCACGAATACATGTATCTTTCCTGCGGGCTACGGCTAGTAGGCTACACTTGTCATCATCCCAAAAACCCAGGTTTAGGAATATATACAAAAAATTGAATAGTCGCCATGGTCTGCCACCTTTCAGATCTAGCTGTGTAAATCTAATCCTACATGCTGTCACTGTTAACCCATTCTGACCGGGCACCCATTTTGGTGTCAGCATCATGTTATGCTTTAGCTATTTAAAAATAGCAGATCTACAAGCTCATTACGAGCTTGTAGGTCTGCTATTTTTGAAAAATCGAAGAGCGACTGACATTTCTAGAATCTGATCTCAGGTCAGAATGGGTTCATCAGACCAGTGTGTGTCCGGCGGAAACCTCGTATGAATCTGATCTCAGGTCAGAATGGGTTAAGTGAGATCCGTAGCCTTCAGATCAAAGAGGTGCAATGAGTGCAAGTAGTTTAAGCCCCATTCATACTTATTCATAATCGGACTCGGGAGGAGATCAACAAGCTATGTTCGCTGCGTGACACTGACGTGTGACAGGTCATAGATTAAGCATTAGAATGTTGCAGAGAACAATTCCAGAGTGTGGATTTGCCTTTTATTTATGTCATGAGTGGCGTGGACTCATTTGGACTCAAAATAGTTGTGGAAAAGAGGTATATGACAAAGTCCATTAAAAGGGTCTGCCCCGTGGCACCGAAAACCATATCCTCTCACTTTTGGGGGCTGCAGTGAATGTGTGTGAGTGCATGCTTTGGTGTGTGTGTGTGTATACTGTATTTGTTTGATGGAGCATGGCGGGGGATTATAGTGATAAAAAAAGAATTGGATGGGAAGAACAGTAGTAAAAGAGCTCAGTTCAACTTAGTTCAGTTCAGGTCAGCACACTTTAGTCCAGGTCAGTCCAGTTGAGCTCAGTTCAGTCCAATTGACTCTGATCAGTGGTTCTGAAACAATTTAATTTCAAGGACCCCCGGTTTTGCATTCCTCCGTAACTCTTGAGTGTAACATTTCTGTAAAGTGAACCCAAATTGGTTCCACTCGTAGAGCCGTTGACTTCAGTGGGTGGGTGGGTGCTAATGTCTTTGGAATGGATACAACATCATAAGCTCGGTTGAACGACAGCACCATCAACATCATACATAGACAAACAACAATATCACAATTGACTAGCACAAATGAAGCATTGCGTTAGTTCAGGCAGAAGACGGAAGTCCAGCATGCATAAACTGAAAGTCTATCAGAATTGTATTCACTCCGCTACATCATCAGATCATAGTCAATCATATTCAAACAAGACGCTAGGGCGTTCTTTATGAACTGACAGCTCACATTTCTTCTCTGCTGATCTTTCATCCATTGTCTCTGTAGTGTAAACTCTCTGCTCTACTCCGACCTCCTCCAGTATGTATGTGTGAGAGTCCGTCTTTCCGTCTGTCTGTGAGCAGCTAATCGGCTGAACAGATGTTTTCATATTGCTCCTACAGATTTTGTCCAAACATCATGTCAAATCTGTACACATTACCTTTATCTATAGCCCATTCTGACCGGGCACCCATTTTGGTGTTAGCATCATGTTATGCTTTATCTATTGAAAAATAGCAGATCTACAAGCTCATATCGCGCCACCGAGTGGCGCGATACGAGCTTGTAGGTCTGCTATTTTTGAAAAATCGAAGAGCGACTGACATTTTTAGAATCTGATCTCAGGTCAGAATGGGTTCATCAGACCAGTGTGTGTCCGGCGGAAACCTCGTATGAATCTGATCTCAGGTCAGAATGGGATAGTCATGTGCTCACGAGCCGTCCGATTTTGCCCTGCTCTCGGCTGAATCCCTTGCATGTGGCAAAGATTCAGGATTATGCCCCTTGGCAACTACTTTATTCAGTCAGTGCAATGAATGGTTTTAAAATCTTTGACGTATGTAACTTCGCTTGCTTGAGCAATCAGTTGCTTTGGACTCTATTTTTGTGGCATTTCAGGCAAACTGAAATGGAAAAGAGATGACCCATGCGGGGCGCTGTGGGAGACTGACATGCATCCATCAATGGTTTCCCCCCGACTTACCACCTCCAGCAGTGTCTCCACAGTTAGGAGATAGAGTAGTTGACACCAGCCAAAATACAGAGGCACAGTAGGTGGGGGAGTTTAACAAACTTTGATGGTAGGAGCTAATCTTCTCTCATCTATACACTCACCACAGCATTGGACTGTGGACACTTTGTGGCTCGTTCTTTTTTTTTTCCTCCACGATTTTGCAACCCATTTTTTCACCCAGTGTCGATTATCTAATGTAATCCTGGGCGCTACACTTCCTCTGCCAACCTGGGGAGAGGGGCAGTGGACTGACCTCATGCTTCCTTCTATGCTTGAGGACTCCAAGCTGCTTCTTTTCACCTGACAGGGGAGACTTTCCTTGGCCGGACGTAGCAGGTGGAAGGAACACGTTATTTTGACCGGTTCCTTTCCCCTCCATCAGGCTGACCAGGGGGAGGTAGTTTAGACCAGGATTACTGCATGTTTTTTGTGAGGGTACCTACCCTAGGGGACACGGGGAGAACATGCAAACTCCACACAGAAAGGCCCTTTCGCCAACCCCGCCTTCGGGTATGGGCACTGATGACGCGGAGGAGAGAACACGCCTCCAACGCCCAAAGCGTCCCTAGCTGGAATCAAACCCAGGACCTTCTAGCTGTGAGGCGACAGCACTACCGACTGTTCCACCGTGCCCCCGTGGCTCGTTCTTGTCCAGAGTTTGCACATTCACTGTATTATTATTATAATTAGGAAATGGCTGCTTAGTTAGAACTGAAAGTGCATGAGTTGAACCTGTACCCGTATCAACCCAGCCAGATTGACAACAGTCAAAGGCTGTTTACCTCATTGTAAAGGAGCTATTTAGTGAACAACACAGCCAAGGGCTGTTTAGCTCAGTGTAAAAGAGCTGCTTACAGAGATTTCAGTGGTTCAGCCTTTTCTGGTCCAGGGCCCACTTGATTGCGGCCCACCCATCTGACTACTTGACACGGCGGAATTGCTGAAATAGAACATTTTGTTTCTGAATTGTAATTTTTTACATTTGTACCCTTTTTTTGTTGTTGTTTATTTGTTTGTGTTTTTGTCAGTTGGGAGGTGCTGCGCTTTTTGCTCTCCAACCTCCGCTTTTGGATGGACGAGTATCACTTTGACGGCTTCAGGTTTGACGGAGTCACCTCCATGCTGTACCAACACCACGGCATGGGTGAGCATACAGTACAGTACCACCCATGGCATGCTCCTGTCTTGTGTTTCATACAGTACCATCACCACTCCACCCATGGCATGCTCCTGTCTTGTGTTTCACTGCGTTTCCGTCCAGTGGTGGACAAAGTACTCAACCCCAGTACTTGAGTCAAAGCATAGATACTCCTGTTCAAATATTACTCAACTGCAAGTGATAGTTGCACTGTCAAATTGATCATTGATTTAACCCATTCTGACCTGAGATCAGATTTAAAAAAATGTCTGTTTGAAAATGACAGTTTTCTGAAAAAGCCATGTTTCTATGTCAGTCGTTCTTCGATTTTTCAAAAATAGCAGACCTACAAGCTCGTAGCGCGCCACTCGGTGGCGCGCTATGAGCTTGTAGATCTGCTATTTTTCAATAGCTAAAGCATGACATGATGCCGACACCAAAATGGGTTCCCGTTCAGAATGGGGTTAAAGGAGTACTAGTACTTGCTTTAAAAGAAATACTTAAATATTCCAAAGATATTCCAGAAATAGGGCATAACTGGAGTTTGATTGATTGCATACTTTATTAGTCTAAACATTTAAACGGTACAAATATACAGTGAAGCATTTAAGCTAAAAGGATATCCCAAATTTAATTAAACTTAATTATCAGTCTGTTGAGCGGGTCGAGGAACCACTGTGATGTCAGAACAGGCCAGCTCCATATATTGAGATCTAGGGGTTTGATGAGGTCAGATGAATTCTGTACTGGCCATATATGGAGCGTGTCTTGAGTGTACAGGTTTGATGAGGTCAGATCAACATACTGTATGGAAGGACTGACGGGAGATCCAGGTTTTCATAGAAACTGTTATTTCATTATATTATTTATTCATATTTATTATAGATTTGAAAGTCATTTATATCCAAAAATACAAAAGACTCAACGAGTACGGACACTACGTACAGTACTCAAGTAAAATGTACATTTACTGTCGCCACTGTTTCTATCACATGACAGCTTGTGTCCCAGCATGTGTTTTACGTGTAGCTTGGAGACTTTTGTCTTTCATGTCTCCAAATACACTCCGTGCTGACTTAAAGTATGGGCAGTTTATGTTGGTTCATTTTGATCAAACACCAACCAGATACCTTGGGGGTAGCAGGTCACTGAGTCCACATAGACTTCACACCGGCAGCGACTAATGAGTACAGATGACAGAGCGACAGCAGGGGAAAAGAGAGATGTGAGAAAGAGAGTCTTGGTGCTAAATAAGTGACCTACTGTAGAGTGGATATAGGAGTTATGCTATGAAAGATGTTTTTATATACTTAAATATATAACTAAAGCCAGGTTGTTGTGGCACTCATTTAAGTATTTGTATTAAATAACGTCAAACTCACCAACATTGCAGCTGTATACAAAAAGCTTGAATTATCGTTTTTTTTTTTTTTACTATCTGCAAAGTGTTTGTTTCATAAAAATCCACTCTTTAGTGTCAGAGTTTGGAAGCACTCGTTATCAGTAAAGCAACCTCCTCCTGCCTGCTGCATTTGCAAATTCAAAACAGGTGCTACGCATGGGCTGTTGAGTGATAGTCAACGAGCACTTCCAAACTCCAGCACTTAGAAACAAAATCATCTGCAAGGAATTTCTTGACAGGGAGTAGCTCATACCATGTCTACAGTGGATTTTTATGAACCCATTCTGACCTGAGATCAGATTCATACGAGGTTTTCGCCGGACACACACTGGTCTGATGAACCCATTCTGACCTGAGATCAGATTCTAAAAAATGTCAGTCGTTCTTCGATTTTTCAAAAAATAGCAGACCTACAAGCTCGTATCGCGCCACTCGGTGGCACGATATGAGCTTGTAGATCTGCTATTTTTAAATAGCTAAAGCATAACATGATGCTGACACCAAAATGGGTGCCCGGTCAAAACAAACACATTGCAGATAGAAAGAGGATAACTCAAGATTTCTGTACAGCTGCAATGTTGGCGAGTTTGTTTTGCAAGTGCAACCAATGGTATTCTCTGTCAAAGAGCCTCATTCACGAAGTGTGTTTACTGAATGTAAATTATTTATTACAAACGTTCCCGCGAACATACAGTCATGGCTGTCTTTCTTTGTCTTTTCTGTATTATTGTTCTGTATTATGGGTTTATGCAGAGGATTTTACAGTGTAGATTGGGGTCCTAGAGATAAAAATTGTGTGAAATGCATGTCCTTGAAATGAATGAGGTTGAGTGTCATTGTACTGCTGTACTGGACACCTGTGACCTGACAGTGCAGTTGTGCCGATTTTTCAAAAAATAGCAGACCTACAAGCTCGTATCGCGCCACTCTGTGGCGCGATATGAGCTTGTAGATCTGCTATTTTTAAATAGCTAAAGCATGACATGATGCCAACACCAAAATGGGTGCCCGGTCAGAATGGGTTAATTGGAGAAGGTCATGGGGAACTAGTAGGTTGTTGTTTGCATTCTCTTTAGTTTATGCTTTATTAATATCAGCAAAATACTGTACCACATAAATTCTCTAATCTTTGTTTGGCCTTTGTTGTATAGAAGCTTGCCAGATCAGCATTCTTGATAAATAATAGGTCTAAATGTACATTTTAGTCAAACCATTTCTGTTTTCATCAATGTTATTCCCTGGGCAATGAAAGTGGTGCTGGGAGGATATTGTTCTTTTCGACTTCTCGAGTGCTTTCAACACTATAGCCTGCAAACCAGATGAATATGCCAGTGCAAAAAAGAAACCCGCTGCACATTTGTCTGTGGTTGTGATTGGATTGTGCTGCTCCCGAAGTTGTGGGGCACCAATCAGAAGTATATGCAAATATGGGGTGTATATAATACGCCTCTTGGAAATGCAGGTTCCATACAGAGATTCCAGACCAATATCTACACAGTGATATTAGTCTGGCCCCCCCTACTACAAATCAGTGTGGATTTTGATAGCACTATTAGTCATAGTCTTTGAAATGAAACTTAATTTAGTTTTAGTCATAGTTTAGTCATTTGAAATGTTTTAGTGCTAGTCTAGCTTTAGTCAACCAAATATGATTTTAGTCGGTTATACAACCAATACAATGACTTGTCTTTTAGTTCTTGTCCACTAATTATTCTCTGTCAGACATTTTAGTCTAGTTTTTATGTGTTGACGAAATTGTCAGTATAGTCTTAGTTTTAGTCACCGTAGCTTAGTTTTTATTGCGTTTTCGTCAGTGAAAAAAGGTAGTTTCCGTCATAGTTTTAGTCGACGAAATCAACACTGCTACAAATAGTATAACCCATTCTGACCGGGCACCCATTTTGGTGTTGGCATCATGTTATGCTTTAGCTATTGAAAAATAGCAGATCTACAAGCTCATATCGCGCCACCGAGTGGCGCGATACGAGCTTGTAGGTCTGCTATTTTTGAAAAATCGAAGAGCGACTGACATTTTTAGAATCTGATCTCAGGTCAGAATGGGTTCGTCAGACCAGCGTGTGTCCAGTGGAAACCTTGTATGAATCTGATCTCAGGTCAGAATGGGATAAATGTTGACTCACAGCTTGGATCTACCTCGCTGACGGACCACAATGTGTCAGGCTGAGGGACTGTACATCTGACACCGTGATCTGCAACATGTTCCTCAGGGGGCTACTGTATGCTGGCCCCTCTTCTCTTCACCCTGTACACAGTAGATTTCACACACTGCTCTGAGGTGTGCCACCTGCAGAAGTTCTTGTCGCCATTGTCGAGTGTACCGGGGGAGAGAGGAGGAGGAGGAGAGTACAGGAAACTAATTGAGGACTCTTGTCTCTGTCCCTCTCACTATATGTCCAGGTATGACATTCTCTGGTGGGTACAGTGATTACTTTGGGCCTGGGTCGAATGTGGACGAGGACTCCATTGTCTATCTGATGATAGCCAACCATACACTCCACGACCTCTACCCGGACTGCATCACCATCGCTGAGGTGATCGCACGCACGCACGCACGCACGCACGCACGCACGCACGCACGCACGCACGCATAGATGCACGCACGCACAGACACACAGACACCAGGTCCAGGGTATTCAATTCATAATCATGACATGAAAATAACAACACAATTGAAATAACCATTATAATAACATAATAACACATTTCAAGTCGTCGGGGAGTCATCAGATCGTTCAGTATTTCACACATTTTGAAATCTGTCATCATATCTCCATCTCTTTGTGGTTTTCACACTAAACGATTGATTGCAGGCAAGGCATCCCAATGATCACACACTGCAAGAGTTCACCAAGATGCCATCCAGTCAGACCTGATACATGGGTCACATTTGTTTTTATTCCAATTCATTTTGAAGTCACACGTACGTGCAGGCTCATGCGCGAGACCGACACAGGGCGCTTCTCTCTCACTCTCTCTCTTTCTCTTTCTCTCGACTCTCGCACACTGTGCACACACACACACACACACACACACACACACACAGGAATACACAAGGCGAAACGTATGTGATAGACTACGTGTGCTAGAGCGAGACAGGACGCTAAATCTAGATTTTCATTAAATAATTCGCTGTCGCTATTTGCGTCTCTCTGTATTTGCACGTGCACACACGCGCACACACACACACACACAGCGCACATGGTCAAATTGTTTCTATAATGTCAGTTGGCTGCTGCATACATTCCGACTGTTTTATCAACATATTGAGATTCTATAGGTTTTTTAGACTATATTTAACAGCAATATTAGGCTAATATAGCTACCAATATGTATGACATCTGGATTTTACCCACGGAATAATATCCATATATCGATACATACAGACTTTCTGTCTGTGAGCACCGCTTTTCTGTGCAGTTCAGTCGGCGATCGAGCCAAATATCAAACCTAGATATTCAGAAACGCTGTTATCGCCGCCGGGTCTTCTTGCAGAGCCTTTCACACAACGAGCAAAGCTTCGGTGATCAAAAACTGATCTTGTGTCAGATTGTGGGTTTTGTCGGCGAGCACCAAAAAAGCCCCCCCGACAGCATAATTGGAGCAAATATCTTGCGGTGTGTAGTTGGCCAAAAGGTAAGAAAACTGGTCATTTCGGAATTCTCCTTTAAGAGAAAACTAGTTAAAGGCTAAACACTAAGCAAAGAAAGGGATAAAGACGCAGCTGGAATCTACAAGCTCAATGCTATACACCTCAGTAATAGATCCAACCTCTGGCCTCTGTACTTGGTCATACTGAAGCGCTGCATGATACGGAAATGTGGCTCCAGCCACATGGATAACGCAACCACTCTGTCTAGATCTTCAGTGGCCGATGCTGTGCGAATGCCTCTTCCTCGTCGTCACGCGGCCTGGGGAGCTAATCTACCCATGGATGTGACCATCATACTGTAGTTTCATGCTGAGGGATTGTCTCACTGCTACGACTTGCTACGCAGGAGCTAATGTGCAGGATATCATCTATCTGGGTAATCTCCACCAGGCCGAAGGCAAGGGAGAAGATCATATTTTTGGCCTCGTGTCTCTCTCGTGGCTAATCAGGTAAACCACTGGACCAATCGGCATCAGATTTTCCTGCGCATACTAGTGCCAGTAGGCCAAGGAAGTCAATTCCCTGAATATATCTCACATTATTGTAAATATTTACTGTTTAGTGTGTGAATATTCTTTTCAGTCTCGCCCCCAAATGTGCAGTTCCACACTAACGTTATCAATATGAAGTCATCAATATCACATCAGGGATACCCTGGAGAGGAGTCGCGCTCCACCGCGCACGTCTTTTCTAACCTAGTTCCTACTATATAATCACAGTTGACTGAGCGTGTCGGTGCATGTTGGATTGATTGACGCCGGGCCTCACATGAGTCCTTATGGAAGGGCGTCAGGAGCTCATTACTCTGTGATCAGGAGCACAGAGAGATGGGTAATTGTGTCTGGCCCTTAACCATCCATTGGCCGTGGCACTAACAGCTTCAGCAGGCTTTACCAGTTGCATTAGTATAGTGGCTACAGCTTTACTGCATTATTGTGTCCTTATGTGCCCTGTCTATGTACTGTTGTTGTTGTTGTTGCTTTTTTTAGTATTTCTTTGTGTACAGCACTTTGTTTCAACCTTGTTGTATAAAAATGTGCTTTATGAATAAAGTGGATTGGATTGTTGGATTATGTCGACTTTTTGGACTCTTCTGGATTAAGATTAATCTTAACGGGCAGGGAGCATTTGTAACTAATTAAAGTGTGGTTCTGTTGTTTTGCAATAGCAAACAAATAAATTAATAATTGTTAGTTGTTAACAACCCAAGCCCTGAGAAATTCAAGGTACAGTAAGTGTCATTCCAGCTCATATGGTAGCTCCTGATATTCAGGATCTAAGGCTGATAGGTGTGTGGATTTTGATTGCGATGAGTGTATGTTCATTGTGAACCCACCTATGCGCTGCGTAAATACTAAGGAATTGCAATCCCGCTGAAAACGGCAGGATTGCAATTCCTGGACATTTGTGGTTGCTAAACGCAAATCACAAAATGTCATGTTGCTCTGTTGTACCAAACCACAACTTGTTTTAGGACCAACACACCCACCGGTGGTGATAGGCACATGATCATTTGATGTTAACCCATTCTGACCGGGCACCCATTTTGGTGTTGGCATCATGAGCTTGTAGGTCTGCTATTTTTTGAAAAATCGACGACTGACATTTTTAGAATCTGATCTCAGGTCAGAATGGGTTTTAAGACAACGGGGGCACTAATGATATAAAGGACACGTGCGCCATTCTGTCCCAATTGGTCCCTTAGTCTTGTTTTGATTTTCCTGTAAGGCTACTTATTCAGGCACTTCCTATCAAATTCTATATTATAACATTCTAATCTATCTCTATGTTTCTCTCTGTCTCTATCTCTCTGTGTCTGTCTCCTCGCCCCAGCTGCTCTGTATTTCTCCAGCTCTCCAGCTCTCCCTCATCCTTGTCACATTGCCTCGCTATTTCTGTCACTCTTTGTCTTATCCTTCTTACTTGTCTTTGTCTAGCTCTTTGTCTGCCATGTTCTCTCTCTCTCTCTCTCTCTCTCTCTCTCTCTCTCTCTCTCTCTCTCTCTCTCTCTCTCTCTCTCTCTCTCTGATCTCATAATATTAGTGAGTATAAGAGAGGTATGAATCAAACACAGGTAACAGATAATTGAAGAGAAGACATGTCCCCAAAGACTTGTCATCGTTTTGCTGTCTCTGCCCCCAAAGCTGCTTACAAGAGCCTGAGAAAGGCTTTGATAACATATGTCAACAATCATTTTGTAATAGTGGAATTCACCTTTTTTAAGAACTGTACTGTGACTCCCTCTCTGGCTGACTCATTCTCTCTTACTGACTCTCTTACCTTTTTGGTACCCTGCTCGACTGACTTTACAGGACTCAGTTGAAGTGCCCTTGAGCAAGGCACTGAACCCCCAGCTGCTCCACTGTATAGCAGCACACAGTACAACCACATTAAGACTGTGATTGTACTATTTTCTTTCGTGTTTTTATTTCATAACGCTTACTTGTTTTATTACCATGGAGGGCACTCAAAAAAATCAATAACAACAATTCTTATTTCATTGGTTTATATTTTTTGTGTTGCTATCAAAGCAAACTTTGCTTGGATAGCCTATACATAAATGCTAAGTAAATATAGTCTGCCGTAACATACATTTTCAAAACATTTCAAAAGGTATCTTGCATCTGTTTTATTTTAGATTATTCTCATTTTCTATATGCTCTAAACTCGAGTTGTATTCAAATGTCCTTTTATACTGTATGTGTGTCTTGTTGCTTTTTATATTTTGTGTAAAACACTTACCTTACCTTACATTGCATTACATTACCTTGTTGGTGAAATTTGCTATGCAAATAAAATGTGCTTGCCTGAAGAGATTGGGTTTATAAAGAGTGGAGATATATTGTTCCCTCAGTATTCACCATGCATCACGATAAAATAATTCAACTATCGTGGTTGGGACATTCATATCAAAGTGAAACACACAGATAATACATAAAAGGAGTTTATATGATTTTTGGAGAATGGAGATGTCTATTTAACTGACCGGGCACCCATTTTGGTGTCAGCATCATGTTATGCTTTAGCTATTGAAAAATAGCAGATCTACAAGCTCATATCGCGCCACCGAGTGGCGCGATACGAGCTTGTAGGTCTGCTATTTTTGAAAAATCGAAGAACGACTGACATTTTTAGAATCTGATCTCAGGTCAGAATGGGTCAATCAGACCAATGTGTGTCCAGTGGAAACCTCGTATGAATCTGATCTCAGGTCAGAATGGGTTAAGTCACCTCTGCCAACTACAGTGATGAAAAAAGCACACAACACGAGTGAGCTCTTTTGCTCTATACACAGGCTGACCTACTCCACACGGTCCTCGTTCGTTGACACTGAATTAAGTGTGTGCTGCTGATTTGTGGCTCCTTTCGACTACAAGAAGCAAGCGAACCGTGCCGTTAACATATACATATTTCACAGTCCTGGATTAGTTGTCATAATATACTTTAAGATAAAGTTCTGAGAACCTAGTTTGGGCCCTGCTCAGGATGTGGTTCTAACCCTAAGGTTGAACCCACAACTCAGAAAGGAATACTTTATCCCATTCTGACCTGAGATCATATTCATACGAGGTTTCCACTGGACACACACTGGTCTGATTAACCCATTCTGACCTGAGATCAGATTCTAAAAAATGTCAGTTGTTCTTCGATTTTTCAAAAAATAGCAGACCTACAAGCTCGTATCGCGCCACTCGGTGGCGCGATATGAGCTTGTAGATCTGCTATTTTTAAATAGCTAAAGCATAACGTAATGCTAATACCAAAATGGGTTCCCGTATATAATGGGTTAAAGAATATATATTTCTGTATCTCTCTTTCATTTTGTAGATCTGTTATTGGAAAAAATAACAGATCTACCTATGCATCTATGCATCATGTTATGTGAGCACGTAGTTTGGCTATTGCCCCTTTTTTATGGCATATACTTGTAAATGTAAAAAAAAGAAAAGCAACCCAGAACTTATGGAAAGTTTCAGATCTGGAAGGTTCTGCATTTCCTTTCATAGTCGAAAAGAGACATTACAAATGACAAGAATGCTACTGCGATGGTACACTGGTGCACGCCATGGCGAAGTACCTCCACATGCAGTATGTTAGGCAAGGAAGAAATCACCACTCTGCCTCAGGAAGATAACATAATACAGGAAACTCTTCCAGGCACTTCTTAATCCAACTGCAAGCTATGAACAAACAAAGGATTTAAGCACCTAGGCCGCTGGATTCACCCTTGGTCTAAAACAGAGCGAGTGAGAGTACGAGTGAAGCTCTAAAGATAATTAATTAATATAGATTTATGGAACCAACAGGGCGGGGAAAAGGCAATTAAGCATTTTACTGAATGAGCGAATTCCAGAGTCTTAACCCATTCTGGGCCGGGCACCCATTTTGGTGTCGGCATCATGTCGTGCTTTAGCTATTGAAAAATAGCAGATCTACAAGCTCATATCGCGCCACCGAGTGGCGCGATACAAGCTTGTGGGTCTGCTATTTTTTTTAAATCGAAGAGCGACTGACATTTCTAGAATCTGATCTCGGGTCAGAATGGGTTCATCAGACCAGTGTGTGTCCAGTGGAAACCTCGTTATGAATCTGATCTCAGGTCAGAATGGGTTAAATAAGATATATATATATATATATATACAGTATACACACACAGTATATTTGTGCAGTATATGTTTTTAAAGCACGTACACTAATCCTGAGTGTTAACTCGGAGAGTTTCAACATTCTTTTGCAGTGTCACACCCCCACCCCCACCCCCACCCCCCTGGCCTCCAGCAGAAGGAGGATAATCTCATCTCCGTAACACTCACAGCCGTTGTGTCATGTTTTTTCATCCCGCTTCTAACATCTCATCTTTTACCTCCTTTGATCCCTTTTTACCTTTGTATCAGAATCCTCACAAACCTAATCCTTTGCTTTTATAACATCACAACATCACACTCTCTCTCTCTCTCTCTCTCTCTCTTTCACATTTTAAGGATGTTTCTGGTATGCCAGGATTGTGTCGGGCCATCAGAAAAGGAGGAATGGGTTTTGACTACCGTCTAGCCATGGCTGTGCCTGACAAGTGGATTCAGGTGAGTGAGTGTGAGTTTGTGTGTGTGTGTGTGTGTGTGTGTGTGTGTGTGTGTGTGTGTGTGTATGTTGGGCACACGTGTTTGTGTGTTTATTTTCCATATTATTATACTTGTGAGGGACAATGTCCCCCGCATGTATAATATAGTATAAGTGAAGAAATAGACAATTAGGGTTATATATTGGAATATATATTCCCATATATATGGGTGTGGGTGTGTAAGACCATACATGCGTGTGTGCGACGTACGCGGAATTGTTCATTAGTGCCTGCTGCATATTTTGTGTGAGAGTGTATATATGTATATACTGTACACACACATTGGTGGATGGTTGGTGTCACAAACGTAACGGGCCATATTCTGGGGCCTTATTCTGACAGTTACTGTATATCAGGGGATGCCCAACAGTTGGATCGCGTTTTAACCAGTAGATCACAAAGGCTGTGCAGGTAGATCACATGACGTGTGCCTAAAGAATATATATATATTTTTTTTACAAATCTTTTTATTGGTAAGGAATATTTAAGCAAACAAAAAGGTAGGCACACCAAAAGTAAGGAGGTGCTGCTGACCACAGGAGACAAACTTTCAAATAGAATGGAGAGGTCGCACAGCTCGTATAGTCACGATCCAAAAATACTTTTTATTGGGTTACCAACGTTTCGACGAACAAATGTCCTTCTTCAGGGTGGCTTCTCCCTCCTTTTCCCTGAAGACGGCAATTTGTTTGTCGAAACGTTGGTAACCCAATAAAAAAGTATTTTTGGCATCGTGACTACGAGCTGTGCGACCTCTCCTTTCTATTTGAAAGAATATTTAATTTTAGAAAAGGAAGGGGAAAAAAATGGCATCTGCCACTTGAATTAAGGTGACTTGATTGATTGACATCAAAAAGGGCCTGTCAGCTCAAAACCCAACAATGCAATATTTTGTTTTCAAGAGTGTAGCTGTAGCGTTTGTATAGCATTAAAAATGAAATACAAAAAAACCCTACCTATTCCATTTCTCCTGCTCTATTTCGCATCCAAAGTGCATTTGTCTTATATATGCAACGCCAGCTCTGCTATTCCAAAGCCCCCTCAAGGTACACATTTAAACTATTTTCAGCAATGGTATAATATAAATTTTTCGGTGGGTAGATCTTGTTGAGCTGGTCATTTTGAAAGTAGTTCTCAAGTAAAAAAACAAAGTGTGGGCACTCCTGCTGTATAGAAACCTTGCTGGTGTCACTGATGATGTTGTGCTTTGACATCGTTCAGATAGCCTACTGATATCACAAGCTCACAGATCCACTATTAACCCAAGGGAGTGTGTGGCCAGCGTGAAGTCAATCAGATCGGCAGATCGTCCAGAACCACCGATCCGACCTATATGCCCAGCATATTATATTCCCGGGCCGTGTGTGTGCGTGTGCACGCGTGTGTGTGTGTGTGTGTGTGTGTGTGCCAGCCATATATGGGCATACATGACACCAGGGATCTCCATATATGGGTATCACATGGACAGAAAGATGGGTGTAACGCGTACTCTGACAATGGGTATTGCATAACTGGATCATATGGGGAAAGCGTTCCAAAATTGCATCGTTCCCGACTTGCATGGTGCCCAAGTAGGTCTAGTATATATAAGTAGGTCTAGTATATATTTGCGGTATTTACACAAATTCATTATTAACCCATTCTGACCTGAGATCAGATTCATACGAGGTTTCCACTGGGACACACACTGGTCTGATTAACCCATTCTGACCTGAGATCAGATTCTAAAAATGTCAGTCGTTCTTCGATTTCTTTCAAAAATAGCAGACCTACAAGCTCGTATCGCGCCACTCGGTGGCGCGATATGAGCTTGTAGATCTGCTATTTTTCAATAGCTAAAGCATAACATGATGCCAACACCAGAATGGGATAAGTATTGACTCTAGTGAAGTAGAACACGTGTGTTGTGTATTGCATCTCTGCCTCGCTTTTCTCCTGTCTCGCCATTGGCCCCCGTCCGTCTCCAGAGGGACAATTAGGCTGGTGATCCATTGACACAGCTCCTAACCTCCCCTCTCCCGTGGAGGACTTTGACGTTAAATAAAATACGTTGCTTTTTAACCGATTCTGACCTGAGATCAGATTCATACGAGGTTTCCGCCGGACACACACTGGTCTGATGAACCCATTCTGACCTGAGATCAGATTCTAAAAAATGTCAGTCGTTCTTCGATTTTTCAAAAAATAGCAGACCTACAAGCTCGTATCGCGCCACTCGGTGGCGCGATATGAGCTTGTAGATCTGCTATTTTTAAATAGCTAAAGCATGACATGATGCCAACACCAAAATGGGTGCCCGGTCAGAATGGGTTAAATCACTGAATAAAACAGAGGCTCGTGAGATTGCCATGGGGGGGGGTCGGTCGGGGAGGGGCAGGTAGGAAGAGAAATGATGGGGCCAGCTGTTCCAGGCACTTCCTATGGTATGTGTGCAGCCTCTGGTCATTAGAGCTGAATGTCGGGAACATATGGCTGGTGCGGTCGGTTGGGGTTGAGGATGTTCTTGTTTTTTTCTTTTAGCTGAGGGACACTGTGTTATTGAGACAGGTACAGGTTCTTCTCTGATCTCCTCCCGTCCATCCTTTGTTGTTCCTCTCTCTCTCCGTCTTCTCTGGGCTTCTTCTGCCCCCTGCTGGGTCTAATCTTTAAAAGAATATATATTTTAGATTTCCAACAAGCAGCTGTTGATGATTTAGCTTTGAGTGTGCGACCTTGTATTTATAAGCTCTTATATTTCACCACCATCGGGGCAGAAAACTTGTATTGTCGAGTGGTTACATTTCAGGAAATGGGGGAAAAATGACCTGTGTTCCAAAGGATCAAATGTAGTTATGATTTAGTCACAAAGCACTTTGTAAGTACTTTTTATTGGTTCAATATTATTACATAAAGGGGGAAAAAAAGACACAAACATGAACAAAAACAACAACATTTTATTATATTCATATATTATATTTTTTACATTTTAAATAACACCTTGGAGTCATTGTGGGCTTGTTGATTGGCTATTTTTTGGTAAGGTAGGGCATGTCATTTACGGGCGGGGGACATAACAAGATGGAGATACAAGGTTTCTGAGCGACAGTGACAACATGCTGTAAGTGTTGACGGCCCCCCTTGTGTGTTGATGTGGTCCCCACCCGTCTCATTTCCTGTCAGATCGGAGCAGCCGCTGCCGTTTGATGGCTCTTTGCATATACGAGGCCGGCGGTGCTGTGATGTTACAGTCTCTTTTTACTGCCTTAGCATTGATTTAGCCCAGCCTTTTCAACCTGCCTTTATCAGACACGCCAAGGACAAGCAGGCATTATATTTGATGCCAATGGGTGTGTGTGTGTGTGTGTGTGTGTGTGTGTGTGTGTGTGTGTGTGTGTGTGTTGTATTTGTAAGAAGAGGGTAATGTACTCTCATGTGGAACGTGATGACTCTTACTTTTCCAGGGGTATTCTAGGGTGCAAGGTACAATTACGGCTAGGTTTAAGGATAAGAGTAGGTGTGCAAAGTAATGATGAGAGACTGTAGGGATGGAATTGATACAATTTATTGATAACAGTGCCATTAGCGATCCTGCTTATCGGTCTGATTATTTATCGATTCCTTTATTGAAAGTAGTAGAGTAGGCCCACACAAGTTTTCAACTCTTTTATTATATGCTAACACAACATAGAGAATTTAAAACAAATTTCAATGCTCTTTTCCTTTTCTGCTGCATAGACACATGAGCAATGAGCAAAAAACATGGGGGGAAAAAAAAGCTGGATTTATAAAAGGAATTGATAATTGATTGGAGGCATACAATGTTGACATTCCCATTCTCTTAAAGGTATATTCAGTGATTTCACTTAATTCAAATATCACTTATTTTTTTGTTTTGTTGTGTTAATCCTCCCTACTATAGAGTGTGCTGGCCATATAAGGAGTTCCTCCCTGTCCCCAGTTAACCCCTGGGGGTCAAAAAACCTTAGGTTTCGTTTTTGACTCTCTATCCTGATTGGACGAAAGGCTGGGTCCCACAGCCAAAAACGAAACCTAAGGTTTTTTTAGTGAAATCACTGAATATACCTTTAACAATTCTGGTTGTCGATTCCCATCCCCATACAGTGTGTTGTGCAATGGATGTCAATAGATGGTCCTCACGAGTATAGTAATACAGGAATGTGTGCGCCTGCATGCGTGTGTCTGTGAGAGGCATCATCCATTTGCCTCCTGTTAAACCAGCCAACAGAACCCTCGTATACATTAAAATGGCTCCTCTAATCGTTTTCCTCTTTTAAGGTAGGCTACACAACATTGAATACTCAAGTATACTAACAAGTAAGACGCGCAAACGCGGGAAGCGAACGCAGCTCGTAAATGGCAATAACAACAATTAGAATGAATTACATACTTTTTTAAGGTTTTCTTTTTAAAGTTCTCTTTTTTGTGTTTTTTTAAGATTTTATTTTTAAGTTAAGTTTTTTCTTTTTCATTTTAAGTTAAGTTTCTTTTTTAAGTTAAGTTTTTTTAAGTTAAGTTGTGTGTGTGTGTGTGTGTGTGTGTGTGTGTGTGTGTGTGTGTGTGTGTGCGTGTGTGTGTGTGTTTTGTGTGATACAGCTGCGCCCTCTGGTGGCGGGCGGGTGGTGTCACAGCGGGACAGACACACACAGACACACAGACAGACAGACATGATCTGCAGGGTCTCATAGTTAGTGCTCATTGCGTTCGCAATCACTGCGTTCGCAATCACTGCGTTCGCAAAAAGCAATACAAGAAAAATGCATAGTTGTTTTTTACACAAAGAACTGGATTGGCAAATTTGGTGGCGTTCGGAAGGATGGTGTGTAGTGCAATTCCCATTCCAGTCAGATACACACACAAACACACTTATAGAAGTACCGCATAAGCGAGATAGAATCTCGCTTATGCGGACCAAGCAGTGCGCACACATGCCAACAGCTAGTAGGGAATCAGATGCTAAGCCTAAATATATTTTGGCCCAGAAAAGCATAGACAGCTCCTTATTGATTTTTGCCTCAAGATCCTTCATAACCAGTTTAAACTCTCTAGTGAGTTGCATGCAATCAGAGGCAGCATGAAACATGAAAGATGAACATGAAAGACTAGGAATTGCTGTTACTTGAGCCACAGAAACGACACGTAGCCTCTGCAAGTTCATCAACACGTCAGAGTTGTTCTGTGCAGTCTCTCTGTGCAAGTTCAAGTTAAGTCGGCTGTGACTCCGGAGTCCAGGGTGGCCATTTGGTAACTGAAAGGTGGAAGCATTCATGTGTGCGGATGCGTGAATGTACTGCACATTATAAATTGCTTTGGATAAAGGTGCTATAGAAATCCATGGTCGCACCGGGCCGGTGCCCACAGTATGTTGGGTGGAGTGTTCAAGTATTCTGTAGGTTCTGATTTCTTAAGATTTCAAGGCAGAGGTAAAATTACCGTATGCTGCTCTCAACTTTACTTCACATTTCTGAAAACACATTTGGTTTTTCACATCCATTTTCCCAATTGACTGCCATAATACATTATACAAGACAGTTTAACAGACTATTAGAAAGTAATTGTCCTCTTTACCAGCCAATGATTTCCCATTGCATAATAATCTGGGGGTGGTAGGGTTTGTGCTCCAGGATTATTTTCTTGATACTTTGGTGTTTCCAGGGAAACAGGGCTACCGCTGTGTTATTTCGAAAAAGGTAATAAGTCAAAGTCAATTATACTTCTGCTAAACAATTGTGTGTCTTGTCACTACTGTAAGGCATTATGCCGTACAAATGCGAGCGATTAAGGCCAGGCGTTTAAAATACTGCTTTCCCATTGTGTATATTCCAACAGCAAAATGCCATTGCGCATGCAGTCACCAATTTCATTTTCCCAGTCTGTGAACAATCGTTTAAAGCCAGCTTTCGCTTGACTTTGTGTCCACACATTATTAAGGTCTATAGCAGGATAACATTGTCAGGGAAGAACAAAGACATGTTGAGATTATGATATATCTTAGCGGATCAGCTATGCTAGTAAAGATGGCAGTCAGAGGAACACTTCTGTTTCAACCCTCCTCTTAGATCTTGTTTTGTTTGAGTACCTTTGATAAGATATATAGCTTTTGTGAACTGTAGGTGAGCGTGAAATCACATCAGTTGGAGTTTACCCAGCTATCATGGCTTTTCCACTACTCTTTGAAATTCCTCTGCCCCTACTCCCTTTGACACAAAGTTCCACCTTGCCGTGAGTGTGAGCAATTCCTGCTCCTCCCAAGCTCAACAGAGGCTGTTTGACACCTTTAAGTGTTGCATATCCATAGTTTGCACTGTAAAGTCCTGAGCGTTAATTTAACTCTGTTACAATGTACAAATGCCACATACTCGCTGCGATCAAGTGTAGCATTTAATACACAACAAGGCCATGAGAATGACATTGTTGTGCTATATTGTATGTGTGCTAAAATCCAATTACTTAAGTGACTTGGGAAGTAATGCTGACCTGTTGTCATCACATATTCACCACTTAACTCCAACTTACATTACTTAATGTGCACTCAACACGCACGCACGCATGCGCGCGTGCACACTCACTCACTCACTCACTCACTCACTCACTCACTCACCGGATGTGTGAGGGACTCGCAGTAGAGACACTGGTGGCCAGGCAGGCTATACTGCTGATGAGACATGCTAGTTCTGCTGTTATGTTATAATCTCTCTCTCTCTCCCTCGTTGTTTTTCTCTCTTTTCTGTAGATCCTAAAAGAGAAGCGAGATGAGGAGTGGGACATGGGGAATATTCTGTTCACGTTGACCAACAGGGGAATTGGCGAGGCCTCCATCTGTTACTCAGAGAGTCACGACCAGGTTGGTTCCTACCCAAACATGTCTCTCACACACTATAAATGTCCTTTCTGCAGGCGTTATGTGCACAGTTGTCTTTCCAGTGGTTTGTCCAAATGCTATATTGTCCATTCATGTGTGTAGGCTCTGGTGGGGGACAAGTCTTTGGCCTTCTGGCTCATGGACAAAGAGATGTACACCAACATGAGTTCTCTCATCCCTATGACTCCTGTCATTGACCGAGGTCTGCAACTTCACAAGATGATCCGACTTATCACACACACTCTAGGCGGGGAGGGCTACCTCAACTTCATTGGTGAGTAGTCTGTGTGTGTTTGTGCGTATATTTATGTACCGTATTCATATTATTATACTTGTGAGGGACAGCATGTTATGTAGAAACAATAGCAGATATAGAAGCTCACTGTCATATACAGGTGTGCCTTGAGATTTTGACTTGAAAGATCTGGTATTATAGTTATTTTGTATTCTATTTACAGTACTTGGCCACTTACTCAGTCATTTGTTGACTAGTGTTCATGACATTTACTCTGATCTTGCACTTTGTAAGTCGCTCCGCATAAGAGATTCTGCTAAATGCCAAAATAGTTAAATTGCTTCTCTGTCTATTTTCTGAAAGCACCAACCTCGTCACGTCAAATTTCTTGCATGCCGCAACTTCATAGCCTGCAGATAAGTGGCAGAATGAAGAATTCCGATTCTGGATTCAGGATAAAAAGATGTGGACATTTTTGGGGTTCTCACTTTTCCAAAGATTAGAGATTTATTTTGTCACTTATATGAATGTGAAATGGTGTGGCATAAAATGTGCACATTATAACAAACAAAAGATAATAAATAGAGGGCATGCCAAGTTTAACGGTATTCCTTTTTTTTGCAATAAATGGTTCATCTACTTTGACGTGAATGTTTCCTGTCTAAAGTACAAGTATGTTGTGTTGGTATCTTCTGTTCGGCTGTGTTTCTTTGTGCGATACACTTAGTGTATCGCACAAAGAATGGTTCTGCTGTGTTGACTCACAGGACTCAAAGAAAAGGGCTCTTCATAACCGTGTAAATGTAGTCTGTACTAACACATGTAAGTGTACATTCCAAAGCAACTACAGTTCAAGGTTCCTTTATTGTTACATTTTGTACTTATGGTGGGGACGTAACAAGAAAATGCCTTTGTTCTGCTTCCCCAGACTATGTGCGTGCGTGCGTGCGTGCGTGCATGCGTAGTGCACTGTGTGCGACTTGCGCGTAAATATTTATGGGCGTCAATGTCGTCACACAGAATTTGTCTCTGGCATGACTCAGACAGCATTCAACCGTTCATTCCCAAACTTGCTGTGTTGCAATCCGGAGAACAAAGAAAATCACAAATATCCGTCATTTCGCAGGTCTGAGTAAGAGGCAGAAACTCACAATGACAACAATCAAGACTCTACATCTTTCAATAAAAGAGTACCTTCAGTCACAGCAGATGTGCTAGTTACAGTATATTTTATTAACGTTCTCTACCGTACAGATTGGATAAAATAAAATGTTATTCATTAAAATGAGTCCGTCCTTGGTTAATTTCAATTCGGAGCTCAATTATCTGCGTTCAAATAGACCAGTACTTATTGCCGAAGCAAGGTCAACAAATTCAGATGACAAATTCAAATGACAGTAATCAAACATGATTGTAACTGTAATTGTATTTGTGTGTGCGTGTGCATGTGTGGGAGAGCACAAGCGTAAAAACGTTTCGAAAATAGAGAGCAGTGTTCAATTGGTCCAGAATAGCGCATTCATTTTACAGTTACAATTACAATTTTACAGTTAGTTAACAAGCCAGGTCTGTTTTGTGTCTTGCTTTGGTGCCCAAAGAGGAAAAAATCACCCTGTGTGAACTGAGTGGTGCAACTCCGTGTAGGGGTCCCCGGAACATCCAGACCCCCAGGAATGCGGCCAAGGCGAGCCGCCCAGCGTCCCCGAAACGGTTGAGAAATGACAGTTACTGTGGCGCTATTTTTCCGTACTCGGGTGGACCCAGGGACACACATTGCTGGACAATGGAGTGGCTGCAAACTCCTTACAGCAGATGTACTGTAGATGTCCTTGATACAAAGCCTAATGTTATCTCCCTCACCACATACTGTAGTAGCATTGTAGCAGGACGCTTCATGCTGTCTCTTCCCACAACCCTGTCTGCCAAACTGTTTATGACAGAAAATAGGCCAGGTGAATGCAAATCATTATTCCCTGGAGTTTTCACCTGCAGAGAAGAGGCTTGTGTCAGTGTGCGTGCGTGCATATGTGCACATGTATACCTGCTCGTCTGTGTGAATTGGTCTTCATGTGTGTTATGTCACTATTAGCCTATATACAGTATATGAGTGTGTGGTTTTTCCCCATCAATTATGGAATGCGTGTCGCCATCTATAATGTTCAACATTGTCTGTTTTCTGTAGCTGGTAGACGCGTGAGAAGCTACAAGCTATAATAGAGAAATGCCATCGCCGTATGAACCATGAACACTCGTTTTGATGATTATAAAATGTTTTATATCGCTTTTGTTGTTGGACTGCCAAACGGGGATGGTAGTGCAATGCTAGCAATGATGCAGCAAACACCAAACACTTTTTAATGCTGTGTGGTTCTGCAGGGCAGTTGACCAGAGTTGCGGTCATAATTACCGTAGCCTTATGTGGTGGCCATAAGCATCTGGTAAAGGCCAACACATGCAGGGTAATGAATGTGTTGTTGTTTTGGCTTTTGGGCTTGTTTTTCTGCCCACCCATCTCTCTCTCTCTCTCTCTCTCTCTCTCTCTCTCTCTCACACCCACGCACGCACGCACGCACGCACACACACACACACACACACACACACACACACACACACACACACACACACACACACAGAGAGTTTCCTACAGAGTGTTTCCCGTGGGACCAATTTGCACCTACAGTACAGCTGGCATACCGTAGGTGGTTCAGGCCATGGGGCATTTACCCATTACCAAAGTAATAAGGCTTACTACTATCCATGGGTCTCACACTCGCAAACCAAAAAAAGAATACCACTCCCACACACGGTTAAAGAAGCAAAGTTTGCACTTGACTTTGCTTAACTTAAGCTGAAATACCATCTTGAGTTGACAGTACACCAAGTGATCTGACCCCATCCCTGTACACAGTGTGTACAGTATGTATAGGCAGACAGACAACTGTCGTGTCCTCAGCATACTTGGTGATGACGTTGGAGCTGTGCATGGCCACACAGTTGAGAGTACAGGGAGTACTGGACCCTCCTGTGTTTACGGTCTGACTCACCATTGGTGGCTCGTCGGGAAGACCAGTATCCAGTTGCACATAGTCAGGTGCAGGCCTAGATCTCTGACCTTTGTGATGAGCTTGGCAGAAACGACTGAATTTGAAGGCTGAGCTTTAGTCCACGAATAGCATTCGTACACATCTGTTGTTCCCCTAATCCACGTGGGAGAAAGTGGTGTGAAGAGCCATGGGTCCAGCAAGGCAGGTATTGTGGAAGAGGTGAAATCTCTCACCAACCTCTCAAAGCATTTACTGAAAATGGAGATGAGGCCGATATGTCCCCAGATGATTTCAGGATCGGCACAATGTTTTGGGAATATTCATAAACGCTCCTAGCTGCCAGCTGGTCTGCACATGCTTTTAGCATGCGGTCTGGGATGCCACCGAGGCCCTCCACCTTACGGGTGATCACCCGTTTGGTTGAAGGCTCTGCATATGTAAACTAAAGAGGTGATTAGTGGGCTGGCCTCCTCGGTTGGTGCCGACACTGGCTGCTTGGCCTTGAGATGGCTGGAAACGGTGTTCAGCTCACCAGGGAGGGATGCAGACGGGTTCTTTGCACATCTGGTTCTCCCTCTGAAGTCCGTTATTGACTGTATAGCATATGCTTCTTGTGTCACAGCTGTTGAACTGGTCTTCCAGTTTGACCTTGCACTCCTGCTTGGCCTTTCTGATGGTTCTCTGGAGGTCTAGAGAGGTAGGGGGGGGGGGGATCTAAAATGGTAAATGGTGCATTTAGATAGCGCCTTTATCCAAGGCGCTTTACGGAGATTGTGCATTACATTCACCCATTCACACACACATTCATACACCGATGCCGGAGGAAACCATGCAAGGCACCAACCTGCACATCGGTAGCAATTAGGGGTTCAGAGTCTTGCTCAAGGACACTACTTCGACGCTGACTCCGGAGGAGCCCCGGTTCGAACTGGGAACCCATCTGGTCACTCTACCCCTGATCGAGCCACTGACTCCCCCCCCCGCCGCGGAACTGACTTTCTGTCTCTCCTTTCTCTCTGTCTGTCTGTATATATTTTCATCAACTTGTTTTCATCTTCAAAGACAAGAGAGATCATTGATCATAAAATCAGTCAGTAATAAAGTGTGCTTATTGAAATAATTTCTCTCTCCGTCTTGCTCTGTGACTCTTATTTGTCTATCTGCGCGTCTATCTGCCTTCCTGCCTACCTAGCCTGTCTGTCTGTGTGTGTGTGCGTGCTTGCTTGCGTATGTGTGCGTGCCCAAATATGAATAATCCCATTACTTTTTTGGAACCTCATTGATGAATCTCTTATCAATGTGATGTTGAACGTGAGATCGGACGCGCGTTGTGAACATACGTAGTCGCACATTTTAAACGGAATAATGCCTACGACTTTAGACCAGGTTTTAGCTGGTCAACATCACGTTTTGTTCAGACTAAAACAACATGGACACTAGGGTGAAAATGGCCACTGTGTCGCTTGTAAACCTAGCAATGACTAGTTAAATCTGGCCTTTTGTGTACATCTCATGTCTTAGGTTAAGGTTTGTCATCTGTATTCCCCTCTCCTATAGTCTCAAAGATGTCTGGGTGTGAAATTTAAGCAGCATAAATTTCCCTCAAAGCAAAGTTCAAGTGAGAGCTGTGGGATTAGAAGTCCTCCCTTTCTGACGTGAATTCTACCGAGATGCTGAGTTTTATCTATTCCTTTTTTTGTTCATGTGATGTGATTTAACCTTTTATTTAAACAAGAAAATCCCTCGGAAAAAGGATTTATTTTACAGACAGAATAGGAAGTGTCAAGTGAAGGAAAAATTATTTTTGGATTGTCAGTGAATTAATGAATGTCTTGGCTTTTGTACTTCCCAGCTCTTTTCTACTTATTATATATTATATATTCACACAATAGCCAATGATTTTACAGAGCTACTGATACATAATGTCCACTTTCGACAACGTTTATTTTATGACTTTTACAATACCATTAATGTCTAATTACCAGGATTCCTCATTTCTATCACTGAAGCCTTCCGCATGCTTCCTCAGAACAGCATTTAGGAACACCTAATCATTGAGGGTTTATTTGTCTCAGAACAAAAGAACAAACGCATTCCATGGTGACTGGTCAGCTGTTTGTGCAGATGGGCAGCGTGTCAGTCAGATGGGCTGCAAATTCTACTCACTAGGACTTCCGTTCCACCATGTTGACTGTTGAGTCAAACTGAATAGCCTCTCTGAAACCCTTAATCAGCATTCGTATCTTCACATCACGACTGCAGACTGTTGGATTTGATTCTTATATCTTGAGAAAAGCTATGATTACCATCTTGGCCATTCACAAGCTCACGAGATTTGATTTGATTAAGAGAGCACACTATTATATTATATATGTTGCACAAATCCCACCATTTCATTGCATCTTCATGAGCTCAAACACAAAATGTGATGGCAATACTAGTACAATGACTAAAAAGCCATTAATTCCACACAACTTGCGAGTGCAAATTGTGCACCACTGCTTTGATGTAAGTGCGAGCCCCAGGGCATTTATTGGGATGCCAGATCCTTGAACCTTGAGACCCTGAACTCTTTACTCCAGTTGGCTGGGTTCTCCCAGTCAACATTTACTTGTTGCACAGCAAATCCCTTTGATAAAAATAGCACATCTTCAAGCTCACAACGCTCCTGTTTGCGAGCTTGTGGATCTTCTCTGAAAGTTCACCTATTATGACATGCCTAGAATGGAGACGCATGCTCTGTTGAATTGAAATTGTACATTTGGGTGTCGGCAGCCATCTTATCACTCTTTACTGCCCCCTATAGGTAATGAATTTGGTCACCCCGAGTGGCTGGACTTTCCGCGCAAAGGCAACGACGAGAGCTACCAGTATGCCAGACGTCAGTTCGACCTGTTGGACTTGGGGAATCTGCGATATGGACAGCTGTACAAATTTGACAAAGACATGAACCACACTGAAGACAAGTATGGCTGGCTTTGCGCTGCACCGGTAGGCATAAGCACTCATTCAAAACATACATTTGTGTTTATCCCATTCTGACCGGGCACCCATTTTGGTGTTGGCATCATGTTATGCTTTAGCTATTGAAAAATAGCAGATCTACAAGCTCATATCGCGCCACCGAGTGGCGCGATACGAGCTTGTAGGTCTGCTATTTTTGAAAAATCGAAGACACTTTTAGAATCTGATCTCAGGTCAGAATGGGTTAATAATGAAACTGTCAGGATGTAATAGACATTTTTAGAATCTGATCTCAGGTCAGAATGGGTTATAGCTACTGTAACATACATTATGTGTGTTGTTTTTCATTCAAGTAAAAAAAAACAGGTGACCAGACGCTCGGCGGTGCATCCAGCTTTGTTGATTGTCTGTATACGAACACAAACAGGCCCATGTTCCGGGGAGTTGAAGCCAGGCAGGGAAGGTGATATTTGTCAGGGCATATACTCCTACGGGCTGGGGCCACACCTCTCAGCAGGGAGTGTTGGACGGGAGGAATAGGACGGAGGATGTACGTCCTCCTGGTGGGGGCTCCCAGTCCTCACTGGCACTGGTTAGTCAGTATGACACAAAAGCAGTGAACAACTGTGTGAGGGAGGAATTAATTAGCATAACGACTAAATTGGGGAGAAAAAGGGGTGAAAAGTCTTCACTACTACTTATTAACTTGAGAACAAATGCGGTCAGTTCTAGCATACATTGAATGCAATATATCAATATATTAATAGAAATACATAGGCCTACAGTATACCTTACTACCTATAACTTACTGCTGGTGGGGGCAACGCAGTGACATTACTGTGACATTTCTGGTGTGACAGGGACTAGGAGTTACAGGGAACGTGTGAGTGTAAGACGGGGGGATTGGGTCAGGGTGTGACACTGACAGTTGGTTGGTCACGCTAAAAGCTCACATTCTCACAATGTCCCACATGGCTGCACATTGTACTGCGTCAGCTTCAAGCCACCAACGGCACTGTCAAATGTGTGCTAAGCTAACTCGGAGAGCACACTAATGAAGTGCTTCTCAAACGTTTCCATGTCGAGGACCCCCAAATGGATGTATTCATCTGCAGACCCGTATCAGAAAATATACATTTTCACATCATGGCATCAGGCGCCAACGAAACAGTCAGCGGTGCAACGTAACGAAGGCCACATAGCGGCTATATTAACACATTTTGCTTGGGGGCCCCCCCTGGATCCACCTCAAGGACCCCTGGGGGTCCCTCGACCCCAATTTGTTAGAACCACTGTCATAATGTAGTAGCCATATCCATTGTTTTGTGTTACATAGTAACCCAAGTACACCCCTTTAAAAAGTACTCAAATGTAATACTTTTTTAAAGTAAAGCAATATCACAAAGTAAAGGTAAAAGCCCTGGCATCGAAATATACTTACAGTGCAAAAGTGTAAAAACGTACTCGTAATTGCGAACGGTCCATTTCACAATCACATTATTGGATTGTAATTAGTAATGCCTTAATGAAGTTCGTCGCTTTAATGTTGCAGTCGGTAAAGGTGGGGCTGAATGTAATTACTTTATGTGCTGCCAGGCAGCTTGGCCTTTAATAATACATCATCATTTATTAGTTAATGCAGTGGCTCTCAGACATTTTAATGTCAATCACCCCCAAATTGAGAGAAACAAGATTTTAGTTGTGTTGGTACATCATCTAGTCTTTTCTTTTTTGCCTTTTTGCCTTTACTGATAGTTACTAGTGAAGATAGACAGGAAAGAGGGAGGGAGATAAGGGGAGAGACATGCAGCAAGGGTCGTCATGAACGGGACTCGAACCCGCAACGTTCTGTCAGGCCAGAACCTACATATTATGTACCTGTATATGTGGCATGTGCCTGGACCACTAGACCAGCAGGCCCCCCCATCTGGTCTAGTGCCGGTACATCATTCTACAACTGCCTAGTGTCTACAGTAGGTGGGGAGACTGAAACCTATCATCTAAATGGGTGGTTCTCCACCTCTTCAGGCCACCATTCTGTGTTTAGATAGTAGTGAGCATACAGTTGGCCAAGGTTGATAAATTATGCCTTTTCTGAAGCTGGTATAGGCAGACATGCCGAAACATACTTCAAAGGTGCTGAAGAGGCTTTAAATATGGAATGCACACAAGTTAACATTTTCATGAATTAAAGCAAGCAGTATGCAAATCAAATCTATACATTGTCATGATGGGAAAAAAATGATGTATCTTTCAAATTATGTTATTAATATATTAAATAAATAATAAATAATGAAAGAAAGAAAAACTCAAGAACCCATTAAAAGTAATAACCAGTGACAAATATGAGTGACTATTTCATATAGGAGGGCTTGTGCTATTTCTTTCTCCAGCTACAGTAGCTCAGTGTACAATAATATAAAATCAGAGCTTCCCAGTTTCAAAAGAAACCTGGAGTTGAATGTGAGCCTGAAGTGTGCTGTGTGTTCTGTATGTAGACGTAAAAGCTATTTCTTCTCCACTCTCACATTCTTTCTCATTTTTCTCAGCGGGGTGATTATAATCCAGCCCTTGTAGTGTGACGAAGACGAGAGAGCAAAGAGACAAATAATGAACCCATACCTGAGATCAGGATTCATGTATAACTATGATTCTGGTAATCACATACGAAAAGTAGCCTAATAATAAACTTTAAGCTCTTTTTCTTCATTGAGACCATGTTGCACTCCAAAATACAGTTGTGAATATACTTGTGAATGTGAAGTACAACAAGGGTCTTACAGTAGTTGGAAAATGTGTTTCCCTGGCTTAACTGAGGCACAAGTAAGTAAGAATATGCAGAAGAACAAAACTGTTCATATACAGTAGCGCTTTTCAAAAATCTGAAAAAAGCTTTGCTGTAATTCGTTAAAACCACAATGCACGCTGAAACAGGATACGCGTCAAAGAGTCACCTTGGATTGTTCTTCCTTTTACAGGGCTTGGTGACGACTGCCGACGAGAAGGATAAAGTCATTGTGTTTGAGAGAGCCAACGTCTTGTTTGTGTTCAACTTCCATCCGAGCCACAGCTACACTAACTATCGTATAGCAGCGTCTACACCTGGGACGTATCCTTTCACCTCTACATTAACCCATTCTGAACGGGCACCCATTTTGGTGTCGGCATCATGTTATGCTTTAGCTATTGAAAAATAGCAGATCTACAAGCTCATATCGCGCCACCGAGTGGCGCGATACGAGCTTGTAGGTCTGCTATTTTTGAAAAATCGAAGAGCGACTGACATTTTTAGAATCTGATCTCAGGTCAGAATGGGTTCATCAGGACCAGTGTGTGTCCGGCGGAAACCTCGTGTGAATCTGATCTCAGGTCAGAATGGATTAAAGATAGGGACCCTGGCATCCCTATTTTGGACATGTCATTATAGGCAAATATTTAACAAATTGTGCGTGCACATGTGTGTCAAATGTCCTATTTAGCTGTCGTGTCGTGGAGTATAAAGTAATATAAAGTAGAATAACTGATGCACGCACGCATGCACGCACGCACACACTCACACACACACACACACACACCTTCCCCTCTTCTTCCTTGCCTCCTCCCTAGCTAATGCTAATTCTTTTGTACTTTTCACTCAAGTAACATTATGAATACAGTATTTCTATAATGTGTTATTGATACTTTTACTAGGGTTAAAAAAAAAACAAGATGTATTCCTCCAGCGCTGGCAGGAAGCCTGGTGTGAGCGGCAGATATTGCTGCAACAGCGCTCTAATTGGCCCGGGGCTTTACAGGGAGGGTTCAGTGATCAGACGGCAGGTTTTTTCTGGGGACGTGAGGAAGGAAGAGGAAGGTACGCTGCCAAGGCAGAGAACCGTGAGCTGGAGAGACATTGAGAGAGGCAGAGGAAAGCATTGTCAGTTTTGATTATGAATGAGGCGACGTGATGAGTTGAGCTGGGACGCGTGCGTGCCTGCGTGCCTGCGTGCGTGCCTGTGTGTCAAGTTTGAAGATGTGCAGGGGACACGGATTAACGTAGATTTGACAATTGCACCCATGACCCTTTTGACTCATTTTCAGTCAGTAAGTTTTATTCTTACAATTACGGCCAATACCAATGATTTCCTTTTCATCCACTGTGCTCTGGGAAACATTGAGCTTGGATTTCTATCCTCGTGGTCATTAATATCACCTTTCTACTGTCTTTGGGTTCATTGATTTATTTTGCCAAGTTTGGTCTAACACTTAAATTAAATCCATGAAACGCTTCCTTCATATGATTTATGGTCTTATTTATAAATGTTTTGTGTACCATCCGCTTTCAAATCACAAGAAGGTAGTAGTGGCCCACTCGGTCCTCCATAACATGAGGCTGTGCTCACTGTGTCAATGACACTTTAAAGGGAGATCCTGCTTCAAGTCCGTTATCTGGCCGCATTTGCAGGCGCCGCGTCAAGCATTAGCAGGCAACAGTGCAGCACTGTCTCACTCTCTCTGTTTCTGCATGGCACAACAGCGCCCCTACTGGTACTCATACTGGTGCTCATGAACACATACATAGGTGAACCAACACATAGGTGAACCAACACATACTGTAGGTGAACACAGACATTGCTGTTCCTTGGAGTGGTTGCACCACTCAAAAATAAGAAAAGGAGCGTCACTCCTCTCTACATTCCCCTCTCCGTCTCTCTCTCATTCCCTCTCTCTCGCTGTGTCTATATCTTACAGAGAGTGGAATGTTGTGGGATCCTTTCGGGATGTGTGTGAGTCAATCAATAACCTGTCAGAAAAAGAAAGCATCTCTCACTTATTTTTCTTCAGCCTTCCACCCACTGTCATTCCACTCCACTCCACTTCCTTCCAACTCTCTTCTTTTCTTCATTCCCTTTAATCTCGAGCTCTTTTCTTTATTACCTGACTCCATTGACTGGGCCTGACAAGACCCTAAGAAATACTCTCCCCTCTTACGATACTCAGGCGCTTAATAATGGAAGGATCAAGGTCTCGTGATGCTCAGTAAATTGTGAGTGTGTAAGTTGTTGCCGACCGCCGCAGATAGAGGCTAGAGATAGGTGCTGCATCTGGCTTGGCTGGGCGTCCATACTAGCACAGTTGGCTGGCCGTGTTCTCAGGATGGACACTAGGTTGGGAGCAGTTAATCTCGCTTTTTGATTTGAGTTGTTTTGATCAATTCCAGTTAGTTTAAATTTGTTTTTAAAGCAAGCCATGTATGTCGGACTCCGCCATGTATGTCAGACTCCGCCATGTATGTCAGACTCCATCGCCTCAGTCTTAACCGGCCATGGTCTAAAACTTTACTTTTAAGTTGTTTGTGGTTGGCACAAAAAATAGTGGCGCAAGCAGGATTCTAACCCAGGAGGTATGGATTGACTAACCATCCATGCTACAAGCTGACTGCCAGAATGGTTTTCCAGGCTCTGGGAGATTATGACAATGCCCAACTCATAAAAAGAAAGAAAAACACTACCCAGTAGGGGAAGGGGGAAAAAAAGCCCCATTCCCTCCCCTTATTTCTCACAGAAGCCTTTGAGGGCTTATTTCACCCTTCTGCCTCACAGGCAGGTGAAGAGAAATGTCAACTCCTCCCCCGGGTCGCCCCCCTCCATTGACTTTAATGGACAGGCCATCATGGGAGCTTTCCAGCTATTACACTTTCAATGGTGTGACGTCACGTTCTATTTCTGTTATATACTACACAGGTGTGTGGGGAAGTCTGGAAATCGGCATAACAATCAGTTCAGCAAATTACTCGGGAAGAGAAATATGTTACTTATTACTCCCTTTTAGAGAAGGAGGAGAGACCTGCACACCACCACTTGCTGGTTCAAGAGTTTATTTAGATAAGAGTCGTAGCAACGTTTCAGCCTTTCAGCCTTCTTCAGGCATCTGACTCCTCCTTTAAAAAACTCCTTAAAAGAAATATCATATTAGTAGTACTTGGTATGAAGAATAACTAGATATAGTTCAAATGTGATGTACAATTAAACCAGCTCCTTTTAGAATGGATTCCACTTTATTGGAACAACAATTACGAGTCGCCAATCAGCGAAACTGGATACAGTAACTGCACAGTGCCCACATCAATATACCGGCAATACCAATAAGAATCAACAGTATAATGTTTCTCTGCATGTTCCACTAATTGGAACAATTACTATACTTGCAGGAGGAGACAAGAATCACGCACAACAGCCGAACTGCACACAATGCAGCCTCTCAAACCTGCCATTGCAGATGCTTCAATGATTCGACAATTATTCTCAATTTAAAGTCATTTGCAAAGTTTACAGGGGACAACAATATTATTTGTATCTTTCACTGACACAATCTCACAATAATGACACTTTGATCCACGGACCTCCTCTTCCCTATTAAACCATGCTGGGGAAAACAATACAGTGACCTGCACCTTCTAGTGTTGTGCGAGGCACATGGTTACAATCTTAACAATGTGTCGTATTGCAATGTGTTGATAGCTTGTAGATCTGTTATTTTTTTGCATGGTACAACCTCCTACTATGGCGCTTGACTACGTGGGCTCCTCTATGCAGCTGGTCGGACACACCGAAATATTATGCAAACAAGAGAGTGCTCATCTTGTCAAAAACGAAACGTGTTAATTATAAGACAATATGCAGTATTACTTTGACTGTAATATTGTTACCGTTTTGACAATTCTACGCCACTCGTTCCTGGCGAGAGTAATAATATTACAGTCATGTATTACTCTCCAACATTGATATACAACAGATGATAACAGCAATTGCGGAGTTAGTTCAGTCAGATATACTCGAGCAGCTTCATGCTATTTATGCTCAAGAGGGGTTAATATGCTGCATTACTATGTTGGTGACGGGTGTATACAGTGTGTGCAAGACCTGACCTGACCTGAGATCAGATTCATACGAGGTTTCCACTGGACACACACTGGGTCTGATTAACCCATTCTGACCTGAGATCAGATTCTAAAAATGTCAGTCGCTCTTCGATTTTTCAAAAATAGCAGACCTACAAGCTCGTATCGCGCCACTCGGTGGCGCGATATGAGCTTGTAGATCTGCTATTTTTAAATAGCTAAAGCATAACATGATGCTGACACCAAAATGGGTGCCCGTTCAGAATGGGTTAATATTTAATGATGGTTTAATTGTGCCGAGCAGGGAGAATATGTAGCAGAACCGCACACTTAATTGTATTCTCATTCTATAATAAATATTGGATTAAATCTATTTGTGAGTTATCTGACTGAACTAAATTGGGAGAAAAGGGGAGGAAATTGGCAAAAAATAAATACAAAAACTTTGTGTGTGGGCTTGGGCACTATTGTATATGATTTGCTGCAAATCACTGCTGCAAATCACGGATAATCACCCTACAGTATACTGCAACATGTACAATAAAATACATTCCAATCATTCCCACCCACTCCAATACATTAAGCAAAATAAAGCATGCAAATATAAAACGGGAATAATATTGTAATGAAATGTGGATTCCATCAAACACGACAACTTCCGGCAATAACAATTAGTTTGCAACATGAAAGAATTGTGATTTCAAGAACTCAACTCTCCCTTCCACCTTAGCTCTCTGCAACTACCTCTGTCGCTCACTTTTCCCCCCCAAATAAACACACAAATAAAGGCTTACATGAACATAAACCAATGACGATCATAGATAAATCCCCACAACACGTTCCCCATGGCAAAGAACACAACACAACAATAGAACAATAGCACAGATGTGCCCCGAGGCATGCTGGGAAGTCGATCAGCTCAGCCAAATAACAGCCCGGGACGCTACAATAATTTACATTTTAATCCAATCGGGCTGTTGCTTCGATAAGTGGCAATCACTTGAGTAAACTTAACTAAATGTTTGGCTAACCAATCACACGTTATGGGCTACCGTAAATGAAAACAATATCAGTGTGGGGATTTTGCTGTTGAGCTTTCAGACAAAATGACTCCACATTATGTCCCTGCTAGACCATTCTGACCTGAGATCAGATTCATACGAGGTTTCCGCCGGACACACACTGGTCTGATGAACCCATTCTGACCTGAGATCAGATTCAAAAAATGTCAGTCGCTCTTCGATTTTTCAAAAATAGCAGACCTACAAGCTCGTATCGCGCCACTCGGTGGCGCGATATGAGCTTGTAGATCTGCTATTTTTAAATAGCTAAAGCATAACATGATGCTGACACCAAAATGGGTGCCCGGTCAGAATGGGCTAGACCACTTTACTGCAGAGGCGTTCTGTTGAAATGCTTCGCTAGTTACAGCCCAAACAACATAAGAGATGATTGAACTTTCTGAGCTCCCATAAATATATACCGATATTAAATAGTCTGTGCACAACTTACTGTCAATGTGTGGGTGAACTTAAGTTTTTATTTGACAGGAAATCAAAGCATAGATTTTTCTGACACACATGAAATAATTGCTTTGAGCACCCATAACTTAAAACATGAAAACATGTTATTGCAAGGTTGCAAGTGGTGGGTGTGTGTATGGGTTGATGCATGCGCCGCCGTGTGTGTGTGTGTGTGTGTGCGTGTGAGTGTGAGTGTGTGTGTGTGTGTGTGTGTGTGTGTGTGTGTGTGTGTGTGTGTGTGTGTGTGTGTGTGTGTGTGTGTGTGTGTGTGTGTGTGTGTGTGTGTGTGTGTGTGTGTGTGTGTGTGTGTGTGTGTGTGTGTGTGTGTGTGTGTGTGTGTGTGTGTGTGTGTGTTTGTGTGTGTGTGCGCATATGAGTGTGTGTGTGTGGGTGGAGAGAATGTGCAAGCATATGCAGTATGTCACAGGGGTTGGGGTTAGTGTTTAGGAGGACCTTAGTGAATCCCTAGTGTGCCTATTATGGGGGTGAACATTCTGTTCACTAACCCGATTTCTCAACTTAACTAACATACAATCATTTTCTAACTAACACAGCATTAACTAGAAAAAGTGCCCCTCGGGCCACAGGTCTCCACCAGGGCAGGTCAGGTTGTGGCCTCCTGGTGGCGCTATAATAGGCCAATGTGAAAAGGGTGACATTTCTTCTTACGCCTCGGATGGCAATTGGATGATTTGAGGCATTTTGTTCAAAAGAGTTGTTTTGCAAAAATCCACCTGTTATTTGGCGCTATAACAGGCCAATGTGAAAAGGGTGGGATATATTCCTCAGCCTAGTAGGAAAGTCTGTGAAAGATTTCACGTACATTGCACGCTGCGTTCATGATTTGAGGCTTTTTGTTCAAAACGGGCCAATCCTGCAAACTTTGAAAGCCAATGTCAGCCAATTACGATGGAATATGAAATATCGGACAGATCCGTCTTGAACACATGACTATAGGGATAGTGTGTAACGATTTGCGGGATTTTTGGACAGAATCTGGAGTATGTGTAAAATTGTGTGTGGAGTGTGTGTGGAAAATGTAGCGTTGACCGGGTTAACGGTGCCGGAGATTAGCTGGTTACAGATGGACGGACAGAGTGCAAAACATACTCTCTCCCCATGCCTTCGGCCTGGTGGAGACAATAATAAGGTTAGTCACACAGGTCAAGCCCTATTGGTTTTATTTAATTCCAGACAATAACATAGTTATTTATAAGAATATGGGTAGGGTTCTACAGTGTTGAAAGAAACGTTATCTACAGTATGTGTCATATCATCCTATTTAAAAGAACCCCTAGTTGTTACCCATGTAAAAAATAAAAGAAATAAATTGTGATCCAGCGAAAAGCCCTGAAGACCGATGCAGTCCCAAACGCTATAGCTGTGGTGGTCAGGATTACAGTCTTGGACATAATTGATCATTCTGTCAGCCAATTCTTGATTTATTTAGACAGGGAGTCCTCTCTCTCTGTAACTTGATACATCTGAGGTTGCCCGGCAATCTGATCCAAGAGATGAAAGCCTCCGGAGCCATTTTCCACGAGGACCAGAACCACCCCGCAGCCTATATAATCATCTGTTGTCAATCATCTATCACTCACACACCCATCAGTGCACACTCCTGACATGACGTCGTTTAGATGATGGATGACTGCTTGGGTAAAAAAAAAAAATACAAATATTAGGGCTGCAATCTATTTCCTACTTTAAACTGTGTGTGTGTCTGTCTGTGTGTGTGTGTGTGTGTGTGTGTGTGTGTGTGTGTGTGTGTGTGTGTGTGTGTGTGTGTGTGTGTATACACATGCATACATACACAGCAGACTCGTACAAATTCAATCATGAACAAATTAACTTGTAGACAAGCGCACGCACAAATCAAATGCCTACAGTATATAACACAGACCCCTAACCTCCTACCAATATGCACTCCTGCAGTACAATTAACCTACAGGTCATTGGAAGCTCTGATTAACCCATTCTGAACGGGCACCCATTTTGGTGTCAGCATCATGTTATGCTTTAACTATTGAAAAATAGCAGATCTACAAGCTCATATCGCGCCACCGAGTGGCGCGATACGAGCTTGTAGGTCTGCTATTTTTGAAGAATCGAAGAACGACTGACATTTTTAGAATCTGATCTCAGGTCAGAATGGGTTAAGCCTGCACTCTTACGTGTATCTCCACTGTTCGCTTGGAGTACAGACGGATCACGACAACAAGAAATAGATCCGCAAGGATAGATTTCTGTGTAAATCCAGGAAAGTATTCTCTCCCCAGACAGGTAGACTAGACACCTAGCTGAGCTCTTCCTGTAAAGATCCACCCCTGCATTTCTATCTTTCATCAGTGGAACCAAATAATGTCTATATCTACAGACGCCTCCTTCTCTGCTCTCCTCTTTTTATTGTGAGTGCCTCGCCGGTGCCCTTAATATACCTGTTCTTTACCTCGTCTGAGTTTATTGTATTTTCTTCATAGTATATTTCTTTGATCGTGTCTCTCTCTGTTGTCTTTCCCCACATATTACACTATTACAGTATGTTTCCCACGCTCCTGTTTTACGCTGCTGGAAGGTTTTTTTTTTTAGTTTTATTGTATCGAACTCCAGTGGAGCTACAGCAAAAGTCAAAGTTTGCTCAAGGCTCTTTTGAAAGACTAGACTGTGGGACTCAAGAGGGGGGGGAGGGGGTGGGGGGGGTGGCAAGACAGCTCACTCGAACTGAAAATAGTATACAGCAGGAACAGAAAGGGAATTTGATTGTCTCCACCAGGCCGAAGGCATGGGGAGAGAGTATGTTTTGCACTCCGTCCGTGTGTGTGTGAGTCCGTGTGTGTGTGCATGTGTCCGTCCGTCTGTCTGTTAACAGCTAATCTCCGGCACCGTTAATCACGTACAGGCATCTCATAATGACATGGGCAACCGTATATGCAATGGTTGGAGGTGGTCTCCCTATTATTCTATCATTGAGATATGTACTGTAGACCCTGGTGTCAGGGCATCTACTGGTTGGCAAGTAGTACCGCCTTAAGCTTATGACCGCAATATCTCCCCTGCATAAGTGGGACCTGACGCCATGATGACTTAGCTCAAACACACACACACATGCACGCCACACACGCATGTGCGCCACACACACACACACACACACGTCACACACTTTCTCTCTCTATCTTGCTCTCTCTCTGTCTACATCTGTCTGTATTCCAGCACTTTTCCCCGTAATGCTGATTTGGATTCGCCATGTTCGTCCTCTAATATCTCCGCCTGGTGAGGGTTTGCAGGGACGTTATCAAAGTGTAAAGGATAATTACGTCGTCCTCTAGAGATCTTAGCTGTGGGAATTCCTCCATGACAGATCTCTCATGCCTTCCTTTGATCCACATGATTAGGCATGAGCTCAACATTTCAATGGACGAGTCCCACGCTAACATCTGATGTCTGCATACATGAATATATATTATATATAGCCTAGCATGCAGGTTGCGTGACACCATGTACTGTATACTATAGCATTCAGTGTGAGTGTATGCGTTTGTGTACGTATCAAAAGTACTCAAATTCTTAAGTGAAATGATCAATACTGCAATATAGAAATACTCTATAGAAATATGCAATATAGAAATACAGTCCGGGATTCAAAATGTACTTGAGTAAAAGTACAAAAGTATTGGCATCAAAATCTCAACGCTTTATGAGCTTGTAAAATCTTGTTTTGTAATAATCTTCAATCTACAAAGTGACTACAGTTTTCAAATAAATCCTAGTGCAATATTTGGAGCCGAGATGTAGTGCAGTAGAAGTACTGGAAATTGGAAATACTCAAGTAAAGTACAAATACCTCAAAATGGTATTTAAGTACAGTACGTAATGTACTTAGTTACTTTACACCACTGTTATGTGGTGGTAATGAATTTCATTCCTCCCTGGGCTCCGGCTACGGTGAAGAGGGCACTTCGCCGTGGGAGAAGGATCTGATTGTTTTTGAGGTTGACATCTAATTTATTTAGTATGCATGAAATCAACATGAACAATCAACAGACCTTATTGTTTCGTTATTTGCCTCTTCAACCAAATCAAGAGCATTTTAACCACATTCAACCTGGCATCCTTATGTTTGACATGTTTGTATATATTAGCAAAACAAATCAAAAATGGAAAACTGCTAAAAAAATATCGGATCTACAAGCTCACAGCCAATGCATCCATTGTTTTCATTTCCTTTCCTTTCCTTTCCTTCATGTCGTGCTTTACCTATTGAAAAATAGCAGATCTACAAGCTCATATCGCGCCACCGAGTGGCGCGATCAGGGGGGCAGTCAGCCAGATATTTCGTGAAGCCTCATTTGAAATCGGTAGTTCATATAATGGCCTATTGTTGGCGCTGGACTGGACCCAAAAAGCCCCATAGCTCCATAGAGGCCCATGTATTTTGGCCCAACTTCACCTAGACTGTATTACCTTAATAAACATGGTCATGAATGAATACTTTCCAGTCACTAGTTTAAAGTCTCATTTCTAATGTCATAATATTCTTTTTGGAAAATTATGGTCCCATTCATTAAAAAAATGACCATAAAGTCGCGTATGTTCTGAGGGGCGTGGCTACCGTTACAGTCTATGATCGGGATTCCCCTCCCACTCAAGAGTCTTCTCCTCCCACTCGAGTCAAAATAAAAACCAACGGAGAAGAAGGGGGGAAGACCCGCCTCGTTGTCTGGGCAGCCAATGACCAGCTGGTACAAAACGGAGCCAGCCAATGGCCAGCTGGTACCAAAAGATGGCGACTTACATCAGGAATTAGCATATTATTACAGGCTTCATTTTACGTTCATGTTAGACCCGGGGAACGCTTTGTCCATATTTTTTACAGTCTATGGGCGCGATACGAGCTTGTAGGTCTGCTATTTTTGAAAAATCGAAGAACGACTGACATTTTTAGAATCTGATCTCAGGTCAGAATGGGTTAATCAGACCAGTGTGTGTCCAGTGGAAACCTCGTTAGAATCTGATCTCTGAACGGGAACCCCTTTTGTTTGTCTTCCAATTCCGGGACATGGGTCGGGGCTGGTGAGGAGAAGGGTGAATGTTGCAGATCAGTCCTGGCTGAAGCCGAGAAGCTTAAGGCTGCAAGTTTTATCTCTTTATCTCCCTCTTCCAATTGAGGGAGGTAAAAGCAACCAAAATACAATAATGATGGCAGAGCTTTTTATGTTCCATTCAGTGCACTGTCTGCTTCAAATAACGCTGACATTATCAACCAGGGTCTACATTTCTCTAGAATAGTAGAGAGACTATACCTCGAACCACTGCAGATGCTCTGTTATTTTGTTACCATTCTCTACCATACAGATTGTTTCAAATAAGTTGCATATTTTACTATTGCCCTTGGCCAAGGGCGATTTCCCTTTGTTTGAGCAGTTGATCATCATCATTTTCATTTCTCTAGTACGCTCAACTTTGGTCATCAGGAATTTGGTCAAGGTGAATGAATGACTTGTCTCTGTGAGGCATGGCACGACCTGAATAGCTGGTTCGATTGGCATTAAAACAAAGTCTCAATGTAATTCCTCCCTGGGCTTTTTTTGCAGAGTAGTACACTTGAGAACATGACATAACTATGATGTTGTTGACGTGGCTGCTGTGAGATAACTTGCATATCATGCGTACGGTTGTGTCTTACACTAATGCACCCACTTAGCACTTACATGCGTTTATGATCATCCATCGAACACGCATCTCTCTCACACACACACACACACACACACACACACACACACACACACACAGACACGTACTGTACAGTATAAAAGGTGTGTGCTAAGCCAGGCACGTTCCTCTATCGACCCCTGCAGTAGCCTGAAAGCACTTTGGCCACGGAAGCCCCTTGGGGCCAGAGAGTCAATATACGCCAGTGGGAGCCATGATTGATCCCCAGCTGCCCTGCTCAACTTCTCTCCTCCATCTCATCATGCCCTTCTTTCTCCCTGACTCCCCCAGCTCTCTATTCCTGTGCCACTTCACCTTTTCTACATCCTCCACTTGTGCCATCTTTTTTTTATGCCAGGATTGGGCCTTAACCCATTCTGACCTGAGATCAGATTCTAAAAATGTCAGTCGTTCTTCGATTTTTCAAAAATAGCAGACCTACAAGCTCGTATCGCGCCACTCGGTGGCGCGATATGAGCTTGTAGATCTGCTATTTTTCAATAGATAAAGCATAACATGATGCTAACACCAAAATGGGTGCCCGGTCAGAATGGGTTAAAAGCGACTTTCATCTTTTTAAGATTTCAGATTTTGTAAAGGGAGAGTTTTAAGATTAATACTAAATTTGGACATTCAAACATTTACATTTACAAACCTACTGTAATAATGTGCTTTAGCCCAGAAAGCAATGGCAAACGGTAATGATTAATGAATGACTTGCTCCAAGTCTATGAATGCACTATTACATTTTGGCTCAGAGATTCTCGGATTGGAACCATTCATATTTTCTGTCGGGGTGACATTCACTTTTAATTCACATTCACTTTTAAGAAAATCTGGACTTTAGAAGATTTTTCTGTGCGAAAAAACACTGTGTCCCACTTTGTCTCTTGATATAGCCTACAGTAGTAAATAATATTGATATCACTTTATGGTAAGTAATTTGTACGTTTGATGTCCGTTATCGATCTGACCTAATGGACAGAAAGAGATAATTGCAGCGATGTCTGACTGAACGTTTATGAAGATGGTGGTGTCAAATCAGGTGCGCCCTCTGCTTCAAATAACTTTATTACTTTCGCAAGCAGAGCGCGCAAGTACTGCGATCGGCTGGGTATGTATGTATGTATGTCGGTGTACTCCACCGGCCAATAAGCGACCACTGTTCTTGATGACTAAAGTATGTGTCTCAATGGTAGAGTCGCGAGACCACCAAGTACATCACCGACTGCAAATATGCTAGTTATATTGTATATTCTCAGATTGGTTCAAATACAATTATATTCATTAAAGTAAGTCTCATATTGTACCTTTAAGACTGGAACTGACATGCACTTCCTCCAGTTATGGTGGTGATGATGATGTGTAATGTGAGAACCTTGGAGAAGCTCCCAGTAGGACTTCATTGTGATGTACCTAAAAGTACTATGAATCTCCATGCTGTTAAACTACTCCAAGGAAAAACATTTTATTTTATTGCATTTCTTTGTATCCTTATGTCTCTATACAAGTACACATTTTCACATATCGTGAAAGTAGATGATCTTCATTGTAGATCATCTAAATTGTAGAGAATCCATCGCACAGCTTGTAAATGCGAGCTTGTGAGCTTGTAGAACTGCTATTCATTTTTTTACATTTGAATAAAGCAAGAACTCCGGTACTTCAACTCAAGTACAACTTTGACTGAGAAACTTTCACTTGTAGTTGAGTCATATATCCTGTGGTGAGGTATGGCATGTAGTAGTGCAACGTTGTGAGCATTTATTATTTGAGTTCCAATGAGAGTCATTGTGATGCCGAATCCGATCCTGTCATCTTTATTTCACACTCGAGGGGAGACAAAATAGGTGTTGGAGATGTATACGTACGTAGGTGTTTGAAAGGAACTGCTGTAACAGGTGTCGTTCACTGCACAACAAAACAAAAACATCTGGGGCTTTGTTTGAGGCCATATTTTAATGAGACAGAGACACACAGAGAGATAGAAATAGATAGAAGAAGAGAAAGAGAGGTCAGCTTTAAACATTGTAATTAGCAATTCAAAGAGGAACCATCGGAGCTCCTCCTATCTCTCTCTCTCTCTCTCTCTCTCTCTCTCTCTCTCTCTCTCATCTCATCTTCAAACGGTGTGGATGCAAGGCGTCTTGGAGGGCAAGGAGCGGCCTCTCCTGGGTGGACCTTCAGGGGGCATCGACTGGCTGATGGAAGGCTGGAGGGCAGCTTTGTTCTCTGCCTGGCGTCTCTCTGTAGCTGGCCAGTGATTAAATCGAGGCCCTGGCGTGAGGCCTTCTGCCAGGGGCAGAGGTGCACTGCTCCCCCCCCGGTGGGGGCAGTGGTGCACTGCTCCCCCTGGTGGTCAGGGGCAGTGGTGCACTGCTCTCCCCAGTGGGATGGGTTGTGTCCAGTGACTGGTGTTCTGGAGAAGTGACAGCATCATAATGTGAGAATAGCACAGGACAATCAGCCAATGAAAATGGAGGATTTATTTTATTTTATTGGATAGGAAAATATATATTTTAGTGGCTGAATTACATCTCAATTAATAAAGATAAGGGTAGTGATATTTTTGTGTTAGTAATCATTGATATAGGACAGTGGTTTTCAACCATTTCCATATCAAGGCCCATTATGTATTCGACATTTGAGCCACGGACCACTATTTGATGAGATTTAACCTCAATTTATTTAGCCCAAATATTTTATCATTGGATACGTTTTTGTACACTATTCCATGCTGTATTGATGTTGGTACCATTAGGAGAGATAACAGGCAAATAGTCAAAATAACAATTTTTCCACATTCTCTAATTGTGTAGACTTCTTGTGTAAAATGAAACCAACCATTTAACACTCAAGTTAAAGATCTAAAGGGTCCATTTGGTTACCAACTTAACATCATTTAGCTGGGGAGTCGGAACAGAAAATGCATTCTAGGTCAGGATAACAATTTTATCCAATCAAAAGAGAGAACCTACTGTATACAGGATACAGGATAAGCAATTAAAATCTGAAGTGATGACACATCATTAAGCAGACAAAATTGGAACTGGAACACTACAATGGAAGCTGATAATTGGGTAGGCTAGTCTCTCCTGAATGGCTGAAGTTTCCACATTTATTTTTTAAAGAGCTGGAGAGACCCTTGTTACTGTTAATGAACAATGATTGAGTCAGAGTATAGACATTTAACTTAAAAATAAGTTACAGTACATCAAAAAATAAACATACATTTGCAGGGACGTAAAGCAGTGGGTGAATATGGGGGTGGGTTATATTTCGTACAAGCTCCCATCTGTAGTTTTCAGGAAAGGAAAAAATGCCATTAGGAAGCATAATGTCAGTCCGTTGCTCTCACCAGGTTGGCGGAGAGAGTGTAGCGCCCAGGATTACATTATATAATTGACACTGGGTGAAAGAAATGGGTTAAAGAAATCATGGGATATATATTTTTTTTTTAAAGAAAAGGAAAGGAAAAAGGATAGAAATAGAAAGGACAAGGAAAACAGGTCAGATATTCAAATATTCCTGATATAGAGTAGAGTGTAATATACAGTACAGTATATACATACTGTACATAGGGCACATGGTTTAATGGAAATGTTTATGAGATGAGAATCAACTATGTTGTCACATCAATAAAGGCAACTGGTGTGGTAAGGTAATCTTAAATTCAAAGTTAGATTATTGTTGCATTTGAAATCCATATTTCTAGATGAAAATAGGCCTAGTCCCTAGAGAGAAGTTGGATACACAAACACAATTAAATCCCCTGTGACTTATTAACTGCTTATTAATGTTTAGCTGACATTTATTCAGTTATTCAGGGAAGTTCAGTAAGGTTTTAATGACTTTGAAGAAAATGTCAACAAAGGCAACATAAAAATAGCCGTTAACCGGAATATGCTCTGTGTGTATGATATATGGCTGTATAGCTGTGAATAGACACATACCAATGCCTGTATGTTTGTTTTATGATGTTGAAATGCATGCAAGAACTGCAATGTAATATATCAAACATTTCCCACACACTACCTATTACCCTTAACCGGATGGATATCAGATACAAGATCCAGTTGGATTCTGATGCGGTTCAGTATGGCGGCCATGGAAGACTCGACTTGGAAACAAAGATGTTCACTGAGCCCTTCGCCTTCAAGTATAGGACGCACTCTATGAAGGTGAAGGACCTCACTAATAGTTCAAATCTGTGTTCATTTAACAACAGGGCATGTAAGGGTCCATTCTTATACCCTGACTTAAATTAACACCCAGGATTTTGTTGTGCACTTAGATATTTGATTAATATCACCTTGTGATCACACGCACGCACGCACACATGTTCACAATTGGTGGAAAGCAAAGAAGCCTGGTCAAGGGGCTTGGATTTAGGTGGGGAAAGTGAATGGGTAGAACACTTAGCTTCCTCAACCAGCACTGCTGATGTGCCCTTGAGCAAGGCATGCCATCCCCCAGTAGGTCTAGTAGAGTAGCCAGCCCAGAGCAGAAGATTAGTGAGAGTCCTCCTCGGCAGCTTAGAGGTATGAATGTCACTGTATGATGTGAATGTAAATCAGGAAAGAGCTTGGAAAAGAATTTGATTGCACGTGCTCAGCCAACCATTTCCCTGCTTAAACGGGCAAAAAAATAAAAGGGTATAAAAGCAGAAAAGTCAGGCCAAGTCTTTTCGCTTTAAACATTTGAGAGATGCTAATTTCCACCTGCAGAGGAGCAGTGAATGATGGCTGTGCCCCAGGACCTGTTCACGGAGGCTTGACAGAGAGATGGGGGAGAGAATGCATTCAGGGAGACTCATCATTTATCCTTACGTAATTACTCTAAAATCAAGGTGCAGAGAAATCTGCGCTCTGGCTGGTAGAAGACAAAAAAAGACCCTAAGCCCTGAAGGACCATCTGAAACATATAGTCTGCCTGGGAAATGAAAAGACGACGAGGGGAAGGAAGGAGAAGAGAGAAAGGAAAGCGGCAGGCGAGATGAAAGGGCCTGGGCGGAGAATAAAGTCGATGTGAGGTCAAAGAGGGGTAAGAGAAATGGCCCAATGAGGTCTCTGTTCCGGTGATTAATCAGTGGTGGGGTGAAGAGAAGTGTGACAGAAAAAGCTAAGAAAGTGAAAGTTGTGCCCGTGGTACAGAAAATCTTAAATCGACAAGCTCACAGTGTGTCGCGTCACATCGTGAGCTTGTGGATCAGCTATTGTCTGTGTGTGACACCATCGTATGAGTATAATTCAGGCTTAATAATTTGTCTTTTAACCTGAATTCATGGTCAGATGGTTTACAGCCAGGCCAGTCAATCTAAGCTAAAAAAAGGGCCTGACCCAAAAGAAATTGCAAAAGTAATCGTTCAAGGTTTTTATGAGGTTTTTTGAATGTTGGAGTAGGCTACCATTAAAAACATATAAGGCAAAACAATTTAAGAAAGTTAAAAATAATAATAATTAATGCTTTAAGAAGCATGCAATGTGTCAAACTAGGGGGTTTTCATGATTCTGAATCCCTTCCAAGCATTAGTTTTGCACGAAAACACTCATTGGGCTAAATTAGGCCACAGCCACTTGCCCAAATCATTTACTATGATCCATAATTTATAATACACTATTTTGATTATGTTTTTACTTTAGCAATTTATTTTGGGTAAATCTTAGATTGACTGGCCTATTGACTGGTGATGATGCTAAGTGTTCAGTTACAGTAAATCGTAACATGTGGACACCATAGTATAGGTTCAACTTAAGGGTGTTCATTGTCACATATTCAGCTGGGTAGCAGCTACATCAAGCTTCAGGTAAAAATAAATAAGGTAAAAGGCCTTATATTACAAATATCATTCTCAAGGCACTTCCCAAAAACCTTACTGGTGATTGTCTGAAGTTAAACTTTCTCATTGCATTGCACCCACTGTCTTAGTGTCTTGTCCAATATGTTTCTCAAACATCACCCATAAGCAGGCTATATTTAGCTGTTTAAAAAAGAAAGTTTTGAATTTGAATGTTAATTTGGTACTGATCCGGTAGTTACGTGAGTGTGTGTTTGTGTGTCACTGACTGTATACCCTCCCCACACACACGCACACGCACGCACACACACACACACACACACACACACACACACACACACACACACGCGCACACACACACACACACACACACACACACACACACACACACACTTCAATTCATCCACATTCTCTCTTTTCCTTCTCCCCTCCTGTAATTCCCTGTAAAGCATCTGTCAACGTAGCTTTTGTGACCAGAGAGAA